>NC_142798.1:50632738-50723794 GCF_049724085.1 Artemia sp. Qi Xiang Cuo | reverse complement strand
CGCTTTGTGTGTTTTTTCAGTATTTTCGTTTGGCCTTTAAAACTCCATTTTTGATCGTTTTCTTCCTTTCTGGGGTGCCCTAAACCACCTAAATGGTCACCCGACCACCACTGCTATTTTGGCATCTGCCCCCCCCTGGAAAATTTTCCTCCGGCAAAGGTTGCAAAGGTTGGTAAAGGGGCAAAGGTTGTAAATTTATCTTTTTAAAAAGCAACCAGCCCCCCCCACGCCCCTCATATCCAAACACATATCCAATAAAAATTTTGAGATACCCATTTGGTTCAGCATAGTTGAAACGTCTAGTAATTATGTCTTTGGGGATGTCAACTCCATTCCCCCCCTTCAAAACACAAACAACCCTCAGGGCAAGGACTATAAGTTGTGCTAGGTACCCGTTGTTAACATATAAGGTCCTTAAAATACCTCCAGGGTTGACACAAACCCCCAGAGCCTGGGTGAGAAGGCTGTAAGTTATGCCCGGGGGCATATTATGTTTTTACGGAAGGGGTAGTCGTACAAACTTTGGAGGAGGCTCATTTCATTGGAACTTGAAAGTTCTTGTCCCTTTTAAGAGATGTCATTGACTGGAGGGCAACTAACCCAGCTCCCCATGCTTTCTTTTTCCCAAAAATAGCCCATCAAAATTTTCAGATAGTAAATTTTGTACAAAATAGTCCAAAGATCATATAGCAATGCTTACGGGGTTGACACAACCCCCAGATACGGGCGAAATATTCGGTTTCGTTTGTTTTTTTGTTTGTTTTTTTTTTTTTTTTTTTCTTCGTTTTCATTTACTGGCCAATAACCTGTTGTGGTCTTTATATTTATTAATTAAATAAAACTTTTTCCACAAAATAAGTTTTTCAAAGAAAAGTAAATAACTACAATAAAAAAAAAATGAGCAAAAATAAAATCAAATAATCTACCAAGAACTACCACAAATCAGCATCGATAAATAAATGAAACCCAAAACGAACAGAAATGCCAATAGATAACCGAGTAAACTCAAAACGAGCAGAAATTAACATAAGTTGGGTGCAAAACCCTTATGCCTTCCCAAGGCCAGAACAAAATTTGCCCTTTACTGAAAAAATATAAATGTTTTTACTTTTATAACTTTAATAAATCAAATAATCTTAACATTTTGATTACTAAATATCAGTATTTGTATTCAAAACTGACAATGCACATTCATTTGTATTTTTCAGTAAAGTGCAAATTTTGTTCTGGCCTTGGGAAGGCATAGGGGTTTTGCACCCAACTTATGTTAATTTCTGCTCGTTTTGAGTTTGACTCGGTTATTTATCGGAATTTCTGTTCGTTTTTGGTTTTATTTATTTATCGATGCTGATTTGAGGTAGTTTCGAGCTTGGTAGATTATTTGATTTTAATTTTGCTCATTTTTTGTTTAATGGAATTCTTTACTTTTCTTTGAGAAACTTATTTTGTGGAGAAATTTTTTTAAACTAATTTCTGCTCGTTTTATATTGACATAGTCTTTTCACGGAAAAAGAAAATAATATTTTAAATCTTTTTGTTTTTTAAGACTTTATAGTTTGGCCTGCTATTTGTATGCTGGAGAAAAATTTTCAGCAATTTTCAACAACATACACCCTTTTAAAAATCTGGACACAAATAGTAGTGTTTAATTTAGTTTCATACCTCCTCTAGTTGACCTGAAACGGAAAACTTGATACCATTTGCAAAAAAATCTGTTTACTTTCTTTGACAGCATGGATACACTTACACTATTTTGATTTGGTTAAATTTTAAGAGCAGAAGTAGCCTTGGAAGTCTGAACAGAATACCCTCAGTTGTTCTTGAGGTACTGCTGAGATGCTTTATTGGGAATTAGCATTATCACAGTGCATTTTAATTTAATCTGAAGGCAAAATTTACTTTTTAAACATAATGGGCCAATGGGAGGGTGGGAGTGGAAGAGGGATTAGTTGCCCTCCAATCACTTTCGACTATTAAAAAGGGCATCAACCCTTTTTATTTTCAATCGAATGAGCCCCTTTCTAAGTTCCCACGACAACTCCTTCGATACGAAGTGCCCTGGTCTAAACAACAACAACAACAAAAAATATTACTACGGGCACTAGCCAGTAGAGGTCTAAGTACCATTTTGCTTGGGTTTATAGGAATTCCCATGTTAGTTGCTTGGCTTACGTTCCTTCTCATGGTATTTGCTTGGCTTATGTTCTTCCTACGCTATTTGCTTGGCTTATGTTCCCTCCAATGCTATTCTAAGGGTTTATGTTCCCTCCCATATTATTCTAAGGGTTTATATTCCCTCCCATGCTATTCTAAGGGTTTATGTTCCCTCCCATGCTATTATAAGGGTTTATGTTCCCTCCCATGCTATTTTAAGGGGATATGCTCCCCCCCCATGCTATTCTAGGAGCTTATGTTCCTTCCCATGCTATTCTAAGGGTTTATGTTCCCTCCCATGCTATTCTAAGGGTTTATGTTCCCTCCCATGCTATTTTAAGGGCTTATTTTCCCCCCTCCCCCATGCTATTCTAGGAGCTTATGTTCCCTCCCATGCTATTCTAAGGGCTTATGTTCCCTCAAATGCTATTATAAGGGTTTATGTTCCCTCCCATGCTATTTTAAGGGCTTATGTTCCCTCCCATGCTATTATAAGGGCTTATGTTCCCTCCCATATTATTCTAAGGGTTTATATTCCCTCCCATGCTATTCTAAGGGTTTATATTCCCTCCCATGCTATTCTAAGGGTTTATGTTCCCTCCCATGCTATTTTAAGGGCTTATGTTCCCTCCCATGTTATTCTAAGTGCTTATGTTCCCTCCCATGCTATTCTAAGGGTTTATGTTCCCTCCCATGCTATTCTAAGGGTTTATGTTCCCTCCCATGCTATTTTAAGGGCTTATGTCCCCCCCATGCTATTCTTGGTGCTTATGTTCCCTCCCATGCTATTCTAAGGGCTTATGTTCCCTCCCATGCTATTCTAAGGGATTAAATTCCCCCCCGTGCTATTTTAAGGGCTTATGTTCCCTCCCATGCTAGTCTAATGGTTTTTGTTCCCTCCCATGCTATTTTAAGGGATTATGCCCCCCCCCATGCTATTCTAGGAGCTTGTGTTCCTTCCTATGCTATTCTAGGGGCTTATGTTCCTTCCTATGCTATTGTAAGGGCTCATGTTTCTTCCTATGCTATTATAAGGGGTTATGTTCCCTCCCATGCTATTCTAAGGGCTTATGTTCCCTCCCATGCTATTTTAAGGGCTTATGTTCCCTCCCATGCTATTCTACGACCGCTCTAGGAATTCCCATGCTATTTGCATACCGCCATAGGACCATGCTATTCTACGACCGCCATAGGAAAACATTTCTACGACTGCCATAGCAATTCCCATGCTATTCTACGACCTTAAAAGTTGGCAAGGTATAATGTGGTCAAACATGTTTTGAGAGTATGGTGACAACATTGGCATGCGTCTTATCGGGATTAAGAAAACAATTGCTCATCTTATTCAATCATTTATGCATTATTATAAATTATATTTTTTTTTTAATGCATTAGTTTTTTTAGTAAGAACACTCAACATGCTAAAATTGTATGATTGAAAATTTTACCTTGAGATTCGATTTTTTTAGCAGAATTTAAAAAAGATAGTTCATAAGTGCTGGCGTATCTGATGAAATAATTTAAATTATATGATTAATTTAATTTTTAATTATTTTTTTTGCAGTAGTTATTTAATAAGCACACTCGATATCCTAAAAAGGTTTGATTCAATTTTTACCTTGAGCATCGAAGTTTGTAGTAGAATTTCAAAAGGATCGTTTATAAGTGCTGACCTAGCTTTGATGAGCTAATTCATGTCGCATGATAATTTTTTTATTTTTAATACAGTAGTTATTCAATAAGAACACTCGATATCCTAAAAGTGTTTGATTCCAACTTTTACCTTGAGGATCGATGTTGTTAGAAGAATTTCAAAAGAATATGAGTGCTGGCGTATCTGATGAAATAATTTAGGTGGTATGATAATTTTAATTTATTTTTTTTTAATGCAGTAGTTTTTTAGGAAGGACACTCGATATCCTAAAAGTGTTTTATTCAAACTTTTACCTTGAGAATCGATGTTGTTAGCAGAATTTCAAAAGGATCGTTTATGAGTGCTGGCATATCTGATGAAATAATTTAGGTCGTTATGATCAATTTAATTTTTTTTTTAATGCAGTAGTTTTTTAGTAAGGACACTCTATATCCTAAAAGTGTCTGATTCAAACTTTTACCTTGAGAATCGATGTTGTTAGCAGAATTTCAAAAGGATCGTTTATGAGTGCTGGCGTATCTGATGAAATAATATAGGTCGTATGATAAATTCAATTTATTTTTTTTAATGCAGAAGTTCTTCAGGAAGGACATTCGATATCCTAAAAGTGTTTGATTCAAACTTTTACTTTGAGAATCGAAGTTGTTATAAGAATTTCAAAAGGATCGTTTATGAGTGCTGGCGTATCTGATGAAATAATTTAGGTCGTATGATAAATTTAATTTTTTTTTTTTTAATGAATTATTTTTTCATTAAGGAAACACGATATGGTAAAATTTTTTTATTAAAACTTTTACCTTGAGAATCGATTTTGTTAGCAGAATTTCAAAAGGATCGTTTATGAGCGCTGGCGTATCTGATGAAATAATTTAGGTCGTATGATAAATTTAATTTTTTTTTTTTAATGCAATAGTTTTTCATTAAGGACACTCAATATACTAAAATTATTTGATTCAAACTTTTACCTTGAGAATCGATGTTGTTAGCAGAATTTCAAAAGGATCGTTTATGAGTGCTGGCGTATCTGATGAAATAATTTAGGTCGTATGATAAATTTAATTAATTTTTTTTTAATGCAGTAGTTTTTTAGTAAGGACACTCGGTATCCTAAAAGTGTTTGATTCAAACTTTTACCTTGAGAATCGATGTTGTTAGCAGAATTTCAAAAGGATCGTTTATGGGCGATGGCGTATCTGATGAAATAATTGTCTCTTTAGGCTGTTTGAGTCTTTTTGGACTGTGTATGTCTCTTTCGGCTGTTTGTGTCTCTTTGGACCGTGAGTGTCTCTTTGGGCTGTGGGTTGATCGGCAGAAGGATGTATTAGCGAAGTCATAGTGGAGGGCGAGTTGCTAGCGAAAAATCTAAGCTAATAAGGGTTTTTGACCGTAAACTCTAGTTTTTTGCCAGTTTGTAGTTTACGCACTAATATCAGTATCAGTAACGATTCTATTTGAACTTTCTTCAAGTTGATCAAATTGGTCTCTAAACAGTTCATGATAAAAAAAATAGTTTGGGACAAGAAAAAACAAAAACCTAAGATAGTGTCGTGAAATCATTTTCAACACTCAGAGCAGGGGGGTGTTGGGATTGAATCATAGAGAAACAACGAATTTACTTTTTTAAAAAATGTGACTCAAAGACGTTTCGTTCTTTTCACTGGCTTGAAATTGCATACAAACAAGCGAATCAGATGTTACAGTCCTTATGTTTGCTCAAAATTCGACGAAGCAACGAGGGTTAGGCTACTTTATTTTGCATGTTATTTCTAAAGCCAATTAAGATGAAGAAATGTCTTCAAAGTCAAGGCTATAAGAAAAAAAAAGTTCTGGATATTTTTGTCAGTTTGTAGTTTATGCACTAATATCGATATCAGTAATGATTCTATTTGAACTTTCTCCAAGTTGATCAAATTTGTCTCTAAACGGTTCGTGATAAAAAAAAATAGTTTGGGACAAGAAAAAAAACCTAAAATAATGTCGTCAAATCATTTTCAACACGCAGAGCAGGGGGGTGTTGGGATTGAATCATAGAGAAACAACGAATTTACTTTTTAAAAAAATGTGACTCAAAGACGTTTCATTCTTTTCACTGGCTTGTAATTGCATACAAACGAGCCGATCAGATGTTACAGTCCTTATGTTTGCTCAAAATTCGACGAAGCAACGACGGTTAGGCTACTTTATTTTGCATGTTATTTCTAAAACCAATTAAGATGAAGAAATGTCTTCAAAGTCAAGGCTATAAGAAAAAAAAAGTTCTGGATATTTTTGTCAGTTTGTAGTTTACACACTAATATCGATATCAGTAACGATTCTATTTGAACTTTCTCCAAGTTGATCAAATTTGTCTCTAAACGGTTCATGATAAAAAAAAATATTTTGGGACAAGAAAAAAAAACCTAAAATAATGTCGTGAAATCATTTTCAACACGCAGAGCAGGGGGGTGTTGGGATTGAATCATAGAGAAACAACGAATTTACTTTTTTTTAAATGTGACTCAAAGACGTTTCATTCTTTTAACTGGGTTGAAATTGCATACAAACGTGCCAATCAGGTGTTACAATCCTTTTGTTTGCTCAAAATTCGACAAAGCAACGACAGTTAGGCTAGTTTATTTTGCATCATATTTCTAAAGCCAATTAAGATGAAGAAATGTCTTCAAAGTCAAGGCTATAAGAAAAACAAAGTTCTAGATATTTTTGTCAGTTTGTAGTTTACGCACTAATATCAATATCAGTAACGATTCTATTTGAACTATCTCCAATTTGATCAAATTGGTCTCCTAACAGTTCATTATAAAAAATAGTTTGGGACAAGAAAAAAACCTAAATGAATTTCATTAAATCATTTTCAACACTCAAAGCAGTGGAGCGCTGGAATTGAATTATAGAGAAACAACGAATTATTTTTTTTAAATGAGACTCAAAGACGTTTCGTTCTTTTCACTGGGTTGAAATTGCATACAAACGAGCCAATCAGGTGTTACAATCCTTTTGTTTGCTAAAAATTCGACAAAGCAATGATGGTTAGGCTAAAGTTCTGGATATTTTTGTCGGTTTGTAGTTTATGCACTAATATCAATATCAGTAACGATTCTATTTGTTTTGTTGGTTTTTTTTTTGGGTGTAGTTGTTTTTTATTTTTGTTTGTTTGACTTGATAGAAATTATGAAACAATTTGGTAGTTGAATTTACCTCATGGAGAGACAATACATAAATTTAATTCAGGAATTTATATATAAAAAAAAATGAACAAATTCTTTATTAACATTCATTATCGATTGAAGTCGTTTCCTAGACAGACAATACAGCAATTTCACAAAATCTAAGTATAAGAATGATTAAATTCTATATCAACATCCATTTCTCGGATAAATTGTAAAAAGTTGACAAAATCTAAGCATCAGAAAGAATAAATTCATTTTCAAAGTTTTTTTTTCGGATACATCAGATAACAGTCATAAAATCCAAGTTCTATTCATTTTGGCTTCATGTGTTGTTACGTTGAATTTAGATTAGACCGGTTTTTATTTCTATGGTAGAGACTAGCATATATTTTTAGAGTAGAAAAAAATTCTGGTTAGTCTGAAGTTGATTGTGAGAGTGTGTTTGGGGGTGGTTTTGGCGGTCTGTGTGTGTGTGTGTGTGTGTGTTTGTGCGGTCGTGTGTGTTTGGTGGTGATTGTGTGTGTGTGTTTGTGTGTGTATGTGTGTGTGTGTGTGTGTGTGTGTGTGTGTGTGTGTGTGTATATATGTATGTGTGTGTGTGTGTGTGTGTGTGTGTGTGTGTGTGTGTGTGTGTGTGTGTGTGTGTGTGTGTGTGTGTGTGTGTGTGTGTGTGTGTGTGTGTGTGTGTGTGTGTGTGTGTGTGTGTGTGTGTGTGTGTGTGTGTGTGTGTGTGTGTGTGTGTGTGTGTGTGTGTGTGTGTGTGTGTGTGTGTGTGTGTGTGTGTGTGTGTGTGTGTGTGTGTGTGTGTGTGTGTGTGTGTGTGTGTGTGTGTGTGTGTGTGTGTGTGTGTGTGTGTGTGTGTGTGTGTGTGTGTGTGTGTGTGTGTGTGTGTGTGTGTGTGTGTGTGTGTGTGTGTGTGTGTGTGTGTGTGTGTGTGTGTGTGTGTGTGTGTGTGTGTGTGTGTGTGTGTGTGTGTGTGTGTGTGTGTGTGTGTGTGTGTGTGTGTGTGTGTGTGTGTGTGTGTGTGTGTGTGTGTGTGTGTGTGTGTGTGTGTGTGTGTGTGTGTGTGTGTGTGTGTGTGTGTGTGTGTGTGTGTGTGTGTGTGTGTGTGTGTGTGTGTGTGTGTGTGTGTGTGTGTGTGTGTGTGTGTGTGTGTGTGTGTGTGTGTGTGTGTGTGTGTGTGTGTGTGTGTGTGTGTGTGTGTGTGTGTGTGTGTGTGTGTGTGTGTGTGTGTGTGTGTGTGTGTGTGTGTGTGTGTGTGTGTGTGTGTGTGTGTGTGTGTGTGTGTGTGTGTGTGTGTGTGTGTGTGTGTGTGTGTGTGTGTGTGTGTGTGTGTGTGTGTGTGTGTGTGTGTGTGTGTGTGTGTGTGTGTGTGTGTGTGTGTGTGTGTGTGTGTGTGTGTGTGTGTGTGTGTGTGTGTGTGTGTGTGTGTGTGTGTGTGTGTGTGTGTGTGTGTGTGTGTGTGTGTGTGTGTGTGTGTGTGTGTGTGTGTGTGTGTGTGTGTGTGTGTGTGTGTGTGTGTGTGTGTGTGTGTGTGTGTGTGTGTGTGTGTGTGTGTGTGTGTGTGTGTGTGTGTGTGTGTGTGTGTGTGTGTGTGTGTGTGTGTGTGTGTGTGTGTGTGTGTGTGTGTGTGTGTGTGTGTGTGTGTGTGTGTGTGTGTGTGTGTGTGTGTGTGTGTGTGTGTGTGTGTGTGTGTGTGTGTGTGTGTGTGTGTGTGTGTGTGTGTGTGTGTGTGTGTGTGTGTGTGTGTGTGTGTGTGTGTGTGTGTGTGTGTGTGTGTGTGTGTGTGTGTGTGTGTGTGTGTGTGTGTGTGTGTGTGTGTGTGTGTGTGTGTGTGTGTGTGTGTGTGTGTGTGTGTGTGTGTGTGTGTGTGTGTGTGTGTGTGTGTGTGTGTGTGTGTGTGTGTGTGTGTGTGTGTGTGTGTGTGTGTGTGTGTGTGTGTGTGTGTGTGTGTGTGTGTGTGTGTGTGTGTGTGTGTGTGTGTGTGTGTGTGTGTGTGTGTGTGTGTGTGTGTGTGTGTGTGTGTGTGTGTGTGTGTGTGTGTGTGTGTGTGTGTGTGTGTGTGTGTGTGTGTGTGTGTGTGTGTGTGTGTGTGTGTGTGTGTGTGTGTGTGTGTGTGTGTGTGTGTGTGTGTGTGTGTGTGTGTGTGTGTGTGTGTGTGTGTGTGTGTGTGTGTGTGTGTGTGTGTGTGTGTGTGTGTGTGTGTGTGTGTGTGTGTGTGTGTGTGTGTGTGTGTGTGTGTGTGTGTGTGTGTGTGTGTGTGTGTGTGTGTGTGTGTGTGTGTGTGTGTGTGTGTGTGTGTGTGTGTGTGTGTGTGTGTGTGTGTGTGTGTGTGTGTGTGTGTGTGTGTGTGTGTGTGTGTGTGTGTGTGTGTGTGTGTGTGTGTGTGTGTGTGTGTGTGTGTGTGTGTGTGTGTGTGTGTGTGTGTGTGTGTGTGTGTGTGTGTGTGTGTGTGTGTGTGTGTGTGTGTGTGTGTGCGTCTATGGCTACTTGCCCTCCAATCTGTTTTCACTCGTAAAAAGTGAACTAGAGCTTTTATGCTCTACCATTTGATTGGAAAATGTCTACCATTTGATTGGAAATTAGAAGCTCTAGTTCACTTTTTACGAGTGAAAACAGATTGGAGGGCAAGTAGCCCCTCCCCCCAAACCCATGTGATAAATATGTTGAGATGGTCATTTTGTTGAAAATACACACACACACACACACACACACACACACATACAACACTCTCACAATCAACTTCAGACTAACCAGGATTTTTTTTTCTACTCTAAAAATATATGCTAGTCTCTACCATAGAAAGAAAAACCAGTCTAATCTAAATTCAACGTAACAACACATGAAGCCAAAATGAATAGAACTTAGATTTTATGACTGTTATCTGATGTATCCGAAAAAAAACTTTGGATAATGAATTTATTCTTTCTGATACTTAGATTTTGTCAACTTTTTCCGATGTATCCGAGAAATGGATACTTTCACTCTAATACTTAGATTTTGTGAAATTGCTGTATTGTCTGTCTTGGAAACGACTTCAATCGATAATGAATTTTAATAAAGAATTTGTTCAATTTTTTTTTTATATAATTTCCTGAGTTAATTTTCTGTATTGTGTCTCCATGAGGTTAATTCAAATATAAAATGTTATCATAATTTATATAAGTGCTAACAAAACAAAATAGTACAAAACCAAACCAAAAAAAAAAATAGAATCGTTAAGGATATTGATAGTATTGCATAAACTACAAACCGACATAAATATCCAGAACTTTAGACAAGCTGTTATTGCTATGTTAAATTTTTAACAAAAGAAAGGATTGTAATACCTGATTGGCTTGTATGTTCGCAATTTCAACCCAATGAAAAGAACTAAACGTCTTTGAGTCACATTTTTTATAAAAATAAATTCGTTGTTTCTCTATGATTCAATCCCAGCGCTCCCCTGCTCTGAGTGTTGAAAATGATTTCACGACATTATTTTAGGTTTTTTTTCTTGTCCCAAACTATTTTTTTATCATTAACCATTTAGAGACCAATTTGATTAACTTGGAGAAAGTTAAAATAGAATCGTTACTGATATTGATAATAGTGCGTAAACTACAAACTGACAAAAATATGTAGAACTTTTTTTTCTTATAGCATTGACTTTGAAGACATTTCTTCATCTTAATTGGCTTTAGAAATATCATGCAAAATAAAGTAGCCTAACCGTCGTTGCTTTGTCGAATTTTGAGCAAACAAAAGGATTGTAACACCTGATTGGCACGTTTGTATGCAATTTAAAGCCAGTGAAAAGAACGAAACGTCTTTGGGTCACATTTAAAAAAAAAATTCTTTGTTTCTCTATGATTCAATCCCAGCGCTCCCCTGCTCTGAGTGTTGAAAATGATTTCAAGACATTATTTTACGGTTTTTTTTCTTGTCCCAATCTAATTTTTTATCATGAACGGTTTAGAGACTAATTTGATCAATTTGGAGAAAGTTCAAATATAATCGTTACTGATATTGATATTAGTGCGTAAACTACAAATTGACAAAAATATCTAGAACTTTTTTTTTCTTATAGCATTGACTTTAAATACATTTCTTCATCTTAATTGGCTTTAGAAATATCATGCAAAATAAACTAGCCTAAATATCGTTGCTTTGTCGAATTTTGAGCAAACAAAAGGATTGTAACACATGATTGGCCCGTTTGTATGCAATTTCAAGCCAGTGAAAAGAACTAAATGTATTTGAGTCTCATTTTTTTTTTAAGTAAATTCGTTGTTTCCCTATGATTCAATCCCAACACCCCCCTGCTCTGCGTGTTGAAAATGATTTCACGACATTATTTTAGGTTTTTTTTCTTGTCCCAAACTATTTTTTTTTATCATGAACCGTTTAGAGACAAATTTGATCAACTTGGAGAAAGTTCAAATAGAATCGTTACTGATATCGATATTAGTGCGTAAACTACAAACTGAAAAAAAATATCCAGAGCTTTTTTTTCTTATAGTCTTGACTTTGAAGACATTTCTTCATCTTAATTGGTTTTAGAAATAACATGCAAAATAAAGTAGCCTAACCGTCGTTGATTTGTCGAATTTTGAGCAAACATAAGGACTGTAACATCTGATCGGCTCGTTTGTATGTAATTTCAAGCCAGTGAGAAGAACGAAATGTATTAGAATCCTATTTTTTTAAAAAGTAAAGTTATTGTTTAACTATTACTCAACGTCTGCACCCCCCTGCCCTGCGTTTTTTATATGCCTTAATGGAATTATTGAAGGTTTTTTTTTCTTGTCCATTACTATTTTTTTTATCATGACACGTTACCTTACCAGTAAGACCCCACTGTAGGAATATAATATAGTATCATCACTGATCTTGACATTAGTAAATACAATACAAACTTATAAAAATATCCAAGACTTTTTTTTCTTATAGCACTTATTTCTAAGACATATCTTACAGTTAACTGGCAATAGAAATAACATGAAAAATAAATTAGCCTAACCGTCGTTGCTTTGTCCAATTTTGAGCAAACAAAAGGATTGTTCCGCATGATTCGCTGGTTTGTATGCAATTTCAAACCAGTGAAAAGAACGAAACGTCTTTGAGTCACATTTTTTTAAAAAGTAAATTCGTTGTTTCTCTATGATTCAATCCCAACACCCCCCTGTTCTGCCTGTTGAAAATGATTTCACGACATTATTTTAGGGTTTTTTTTTCTTGTCCCAAACTATTTTTTTTTTATCATGAACCGTTTAGAGACAAATTTGATCAGCTTGGAGAAAGTTCAAATAAAATCGTTACTGATATCGATATTAGTGCGCAAACTACAAACTGACAAAAATATCCAGAACTGTTTTTTTCTTATAGTCTTGACTTTGAAGACATTTCTTCATCTTAATTGGTTTTAGAAATAACATGCAAAATAAAGTAGCTTAACTGTCGTTGCTTTGTCGAATTTTGAGCAAACATAAGGACTGTAACATCTGATCGGCTCGTTTGTATGCAATTTCAAGCCAGTGAAAAGAATGAAACGTATTTGAGTCACATTTTTTTTTAAGTAAATTCGTTGTTTCTCTATGATTCAATCCCAACACCCCGTGCTCTGAGTGTTGAAAATGATTTCACGACATTATTTTAGGTTTTTTTTCTTGTCCCAAACTATTTTTTTATCATAAACCGTTTAGAGAAACGTTAGATCAACTTGGCAAAAGTTCAAATAGAATCGTTACTGATATTCACATTAGTGCGTAAACTACAAACTGTTAAAAATATCCAGAACTATTTTTTCTTATAGCCTTGACTTTGAAGACATTTCTTCATCTTAATTGGCTTTAGAAATATCATGCAAAATAAACTAGCCTAATCGTCGTTGCTGTGTCCAATTTTGAGCAAACAATAGGATTGTAACACCTGATTGGCTCGTTTGCATGCAATTTCAAGCCAGTGAAAAGAACGAAACGTCTTTGAGTCACATTTTTTTTAAAAGTAAATTCGTTGTTTCTCTATGATTCAATCCCAACACCCCCCTGTTCTGCGTGTTGAAAATGATTTCACGACATTATTTTAGGGTTTTTTTTTCTTGTCCCAAACTATTTTTTTTTATCATGAACCGTTTAGAGAAAAATTTGATCAACTTGGAGAAAGTTCAAACAGAATCGTTACTGATATCGATATTAGTGCATAAACTACAAACTGACAAAAATATCCAGAACGTTTTTTTCTTATAGCCTTGACTTTGAAGACATTTCTTCATCTTAATTGGCTTTAGAAATATCATGCAAAATAAACTAGCCTAATCGTCGTTGCTTTGTCCAATTTTGAGCAAACAAAAGGATTGTACCACCTGATTGGCTCGTTTGTATGCAATTTCAAGCCAGTGAAAAGAACGAAACGTCTTTGAGTCACATTTTTTTTAAAAGTAAATTCGTTGTTTCTCTATGATTCAATCCCAACACCCCCTGCTCTGCGTGTTGAAAATGATTTCACGATATTATTTTAGTTTTTTTTTCTTGTCCCAAACTATTTTTTTTATCATGAACCGTTTAGAGACAAATTTGATCAACTTGGAGAAAGTTCAAATAGAATCGTTACTGATATCGATATTAGTGCGTAAACTACAAACTGACAAAAATATCGACATTATTTTAGGTTTATTTTTCTTGTCCCAAACTATTTTTTTATCGAGAACCGTTTAGAGACAAATTTGATCAACTTGGAGAAAGTTCAAATAGAATCGTTACTGATATCGATATTATTACGTAGACTACAAACTGATAAAAATATCCCGAACTTTTTTTTCTTATATCCTTGACTTTGAAGACATATCTTCATCTTAATTTGCTTTAGAATTATCAAGAAAAATAAACTAGCCTAATCGTCGTTGCTTTGTCCAATTTTGAGCAAACAAAAGGATTGTAACATCTGATTGGCCCGTTTGTATGCAATTTCAAGCTAGTGAAAAGAAAGAAACGTCTTTGAGTCATATTTTTTTTAAAAGTAAATTCGATTTTTCTCTATGATTCAATTCCAACACCCCCCTGCTCTGAGTGTTGAAAATGATTTCACGACATTATTTTAGGTTTTTTTTTCTTGTCCCAAACTATTTTTTATTATCTTGAACCGTTTAAAGACAAATTTGATCAACTTGGAGAAGGTTCAAATAGAATCGTTACTGATATCGATATTAGTGCATAAACTACAAACTGACAAAAATATCCAGAACTTTTTTTTCTTATAGCCTTGACTTTGAAGACATTTCTTCATCTTAATTGGCTTTAGAAATATCATGCAAAATAAACTAGCCTAATCGTCGTTGCTTTGTCCAATTTTGAGCAAACAAAAGGATTGTAACACCTGATTGGCTCGTTTGTATGCAATTTCAAGCCAGTGAAAAGAACGAAACGTCTTTGAGTCACATTTTTTTTAAAGTAAATTCGTTGTTTCTCTATGATTCAATCCCAACACCCCCCCCCTGCTCTGAGTGTTGAAAATGATTTCACGACATTATCTTAGGGTTTTTTTTCTTGTCCCAGACTTTTTTTTTATAATGAACCGCTTAGAGACCAATTTGATCAACTTGAAGAAAGTTCAAATAGATTCGTTACTGATATTGATATTAGTGCGTAAACTACAAGCTGGCAAAAAACTAGAGTTTACGGTCAAAAACC
The DNA here is from genome assembly GCF_049724085.1 of Artemia sp. Qi Xiang Cuo. Taxonomy (NCBI): domain Eukaryota; kingdom Metazoa; phylum Arthropoda; class Branchiopoda; order Anostraca; family Artemiidae; genus Artemia; species Artemia sp. Qi Xiang Cuo. Next base: position 50,709,152 of record NC_142798.1, on the reverse strand, counting down.
CTTATTAGCTTAGATTTTTCGCTAGCAACTCGCCCTCCACTATGACTTCGCTAATATATCCTTCTGCCAATCAACCCACAGCCCAAAGAGACACCCAAAGTCCAAAGAGACACAAACAGCCGAAAGAGACATACTTAGTCCAAAAAGACTCAAACAGCCTAAAGAGACAATTATTTCATCAGATACGCCAGCACTCATAAACGATCCTTTTGAAATTCTGCTAACAACATCGATTCTCAAGGTAAAAGTTTGAATCAAACACTTTTAGGATATCGAGTGTCCTTACTGAAAAACTACTGCATTAAAAAAAAAAATTAAATTTATCATACGACCTAAACTATTTCATCAGATATGCCAACACTCATAAATGATCCTTTTGAAATTCTGCTAACAACATCGATTCTCAAGGTAAAAGTTTGAATCAGACACTTTTAGGATATCGAGTGTCCTTACTGAAAAACTACTGCATTAAAAAAAAAATTAAATTTATCATACGACCTAAATTATTTCATCAGATACGCCAGCATTCATAAATGATTCTTTTGAAATTCTGCTAACAACATCGATTCTCAAGGTAAAAGTTATAATCAAACTCTTTTAGCATATCGAGTGTCCTTACTGAAAAACTACTGCATTAAAAAAAAAATTAAATTTATCATACGACCTAAATTATTTCATCAGATACGCCAACACTCATAACCGATCCTTTTGAAATTCTGCTAACAACATCGATTCTCAAAGTAAAAATTTGAATCAAACACTTTTAGGATATCGAATGTCCTTACTAAAAAACTACTGCATTAAAAAAAAATTAAATTTATCATACGACCTAAATTATTTCATCAGATACGCCAGCACTCATAAGCGATCCTTTTGAAATTCTGCTAACAACATCGATGCTCAAGGTAAAAGTTTGAATCCGACACTTTTAGGATATCGAGTGTCCTTACTAAAAAACTACTGCATTAAAAAAAATTAAATTGATCATAACGACCTAAATTATTTCATCAGATATGCCAGCACTCGTAAACGATGCTTTTGAAATTCTTCTAACAACATCGATTCTCAAGGTAAAAGTTTGAATCAAACACTTTTAGGATATCGAGTGTCCTTACTAAAAAACTACTGCATTAAAAAAAAAATTAAATTTATCATACGACCTAAATTATTTCATCAGATACGCCAGCACTCATAAATGATCCTTTTGAAATTCTGCTAACAACATCGATTCTCAAGGTAAAAGTTGGAATCAAACACTTTTAGAATATCGAGTGTCCTTATTGAATAACTACTGTATTAAAAATAAAAAAAAATTATCATGCGACATGAATTAGTTCATCAAAGACAGGTCAGCACTTATAAACGATCCTTTTAAAATTCTACTAAAAACTTCGATGCTCAAGGTAAAAATTGAATCAAACATTTTTAGGATATCGAGTGGCCTTATTAAATAACTACTGCAAAAAAAATAATTAAAAATTAAATTAATCATATAATCTAAATTATTTCATCAGATACGCCAGCACTTATGAACGATCCTTTTGAAATTCTGCTAAAAACATCGATGCTCAAGGTAAAAGTTTGAATCAAACACTTTTAGGATATCGAGTGTCCTTACTAAAAAACTACTGCATTAAAAAAAAAATTAAATTGATCATACGACCTAAATGATTTAATCAGATACGCAATTGTTTTCTTAAAACCGATAAGACGCATGCCAATGTTGTCACCATACTCTCAAAACATGTTTGACCACATTATACCTTGCCAACTTTTAAGGTCGTAGAATAGCATGGGAAATGCTATGGCGGTCGTAGAAATGTTTTCCTATGGCGGTCGTAGAATAGCTTGGTCCTATGGCGGTATACAAATAGCATGGGAATTGCTATGGCGGTCGTAGAAATGTTTTCCTATGGTGGTCGTAGAATAGCATGGTCCTAAGGCGGTATAAAAATAGCATGGGAATTCCTAGAGCGGTCGTAGAATAGCATGGGAGGGAACATAAGCCCTTATAATAGCATGGGAGGGAACATAAGCCCTTAGAATAGCATGGGAGGGAACATAAGCCCTTATAATAGCATAGGAAGGAACATAAGCCCTTATAATAGCATAGGAAGGAACATAAGCTCCTAGAATAGCATAGGAAGGAGCACAAGCTCCTAGAATAGCATGGGGGGGAGCATAAGCCCTTAAAATAGCATGGGAGGGAACATAAACCCTTATAATAGCATGGGAGGGAACATAAGCCCTTAAAATAGCATGGGAGGGAATATAAACCCTTAGAATATCATGGGAGGGACTATAAGCACGTATAATAGCATGAGATGGAACATAAGCTCCTAGAATAGCATGGGGGGAACATAAGCTTTTAAAATAGCATGGGAGGAAACATAAACCCTTAGAATAGCATGGGAGGGAACATAAACCCTTAGAATAGCATGGGAGGGAATATAAACCCTTAGAATAACATGGGAGGGAACATAAGCCCTTAAAATAGCATGGGAGGGAACATAAACCCTTCGAATAGCATGGGATGGAACATAAACCCTTAGAATAGCATGGGAGGGAACATAAACCCTTATAATAGCATAGGAAGGAACAAAAGCCCTTATAATAGCATGGGAAGGAACCTAAGCTCCTAGAATAGTATGGGGGGACATAAGCTCTTAAAATAGCATGGGAGGGAATATAAACCCTTAGAATAGCATGGGAGGGACCATAAACCCTTAGAATAGCATGGGAGGGAACATAAGCCCTTAGAATAGCATGGGATGGATCATAAGCCCTTAAAATAGCATGGGAGGGAATATAAACCCTTAGAATAGCATGGGATGGAATATAAACCCTTAGAATAGCATGGGAGGGAATATAAACCCTTAGAATAACATTCGAGGGAACACAAGCCCTTATAATAGCATGGGAGGGAACATAAGCTCCTAGACTAGCATGGGGGGACATAAGCCCTTAGAATAGCCTGGGAGGGAACATAAACCCTTAGAATAGCATGGGAGGGAACATAAGCCCTTAAAATAGCATGGGAGGGAACATAAGCTCCTAGAATAGCATGGGGGGAACATAAGCCCTTAAAATAGCATGGGAGGGAACATAATCCAAGCAAATAGCATGGGAAGGAACGGAAGGAAAGTAACCCTTAGAATAACATTCGAGGGAACACAAGCCCTTATAATAGCATGGGAGGGAACATAAGCTCCTAGACTAGCATGGGGGGACATAAGCCCTGAAAATAGCCTGGGAGGGAACATAAACCCTTAGAATAGCATGGGAGGGAACATAAACCCTTAGAATAGCATGTGAGGGAACATAAGCTCTTATAATAGCATGGGGGGGGAACATAAGCCCTTAAAATAGCATGAGGGAACATAAACCCTTAGAATAGCATGGGAGGGAACATGAACCCTTAGAATAGCATGGGAGGGAACATAAGCCCTTAGAATAGCATGGGAGGGAACATAAACCCTTAAAATAGCATGGGAGGGAACATAATCCAAGCAAATAGCATGGGAAGGAACGTAAGCCAAGCAAATAACATGGGAATTCCCATACAGCCAAGCAAAATGGTACTTAGACCTCTACTCTAGCCTTAGAATTTCCAATGGAATTAGCCTTTTTTGAAGTTTCTACGACAATTGCCGAAGATTGTTCTTTTCGGCCAACCATCTAGGGCTAAACGGAAAGCAGGTCGTCCCCGTCTGGGGTGGGCGGACGTCATAAAGAAAGATTTAAAGGAAATGGGAACTTCGTGGGCGGGTGTAAAAAGGGAGGCTTTGAATAGATTGGGGTGGAGGAGGATCGTGTGTAGCTGTGTTGGCCTCAGGCGGCTTGGTGCTGCGGTGAGTTGTTAGTAGTAGTAGTTGTATTATGACAACGCCTTCTATAAAAACCTTATATACCCCAGGACAAAACTTAAAACCCTTGCCCTGAGGGTTGTTGGGGATTGTCCTTCTAAAAAACATATTTTCTATGTGGAAATCAACTACGCTGAACAAAATGGCTATATCAATATTTCGATTGGATGTGTTTGGGGGAATGATGGGCGTGGGGGAGGGGCCCAGTTCCCTTCCAATCACTTTCGACTATTAAGAAGGGAACTAGCCCTTTGAATTTCCAATTGAATGAGCCTGTTTTGAAGTTTCTACGACAACGCCTTCTTATAAATCCTTATAGGCCCCCAGGGCATAACTTAAAAACCTTGCCCTAAGGGTTGTTGGGGAGTTTCCTCCTCAAAAACATATTTCCTATCTGGAAATCAACTACGCTGAACAAAATGGCTATCTCAAAATTTTGATTGGATGTGTTTGGGGGAATGATGGGCCTGGTGGGGGGGGGGGGCTAGTTGCCCTCCAATCCCTTTCGACTTTTAAAAAGGACACTAGCCCTTTGAATTTCCAATCGAATGAGCCTGTTTTGAAGTTTCTACGGCAACGCCTTCTATAAAAAAACCTTATATGCCCCCAGGGCGTAACTTAAAACCTTTGTCCTGAGGGTTGCGGGGGAGTGTCCTCCTCAAAAACATATTTTCTATCTGGAAATCAACTACGCTGAACAAAATGGCCATCTCACAATTTTGATTGGATGTGTTTGGGGAATGATGGGCGTGGAGGGGGGGTCTAGTTGCCCTCTAATCACTTTCGAATATTAAAAAGGGCAAACGCCCTTTGAATGACCTATCGAATGAGCCTTTTTTGAAGTTTCTACGACAACATCTTCTATAAAAACCTTATATACCCCAGGGCATAACTTAAAACCCTTGCCCCGAGGGTTGTTGGAAAGTGTCCTCCTCAAAAAGATATTTTCTATCTGGAAATCAGCTACGCAGACAAAATGCCTATCTCAAAATTTTGATCAGATGTGTTTGGGGGAATGATAGGCGTGAGGGGGGGGGGCTATTTACCCTCCAATAACTTTCGACTATTAAAAAGGGCACTAGCCTTTTGAATTTCAAATCGAATGAGCCTGTTTTGAAGTTTCTACGACATCGCATTCTATAAAAGTCTTATATGCCCCCAGGGCATAACTTAAAACCCTTGCCCTGAGGGTTGTGGGGGAGTGTCCTCCTCAAAAACCTATTATCTATCTGGAAATAAACTACGTTGAACAAAATGGCCATTTAACAATTTTGATTGGATGTGTTTGGGGGAAAGATGGGTGTGGAGGGGGGGGGGGCTAGTTACCCAACAATCCCTATGGACTATTAAAAAGGGCACTAGCCCTTTGAATTTCCAATCGAATGAGCCTTTTTTGAAGTTTCGACAACACCTTCTATAAAAACCTTATATGCCCCCAGGGCATAACTTAAAACCCTTTCTATCCGGAAATCAACTACGCTGAACAAAATGGCTATCTCACAATTTTGATTGGATGTGTTTGGGGGAATGATGGGCGTGGGGGGGGGGGTCTAGTTGCCCTCTAATCACTTTCGACTATTAAAAAGGACACTAGCCCTTTGAATTTCCAATCAAATTAGCCTTTTTTAAAGTTTCTACGACAACGCCTTCTATACAGACCTTATATGCCCTCAGGGCATAACTTAAAGCCCTTGCCCTGAGGGTTGTGGGGTAATTTCCTCCTCAAAAAGAAATTTTCTATGTGGAAATCAACTACGCTGAACAAAATGGCTATCTCAAAATTTCGATTGGATGTGTTTGAGGGAATGACGGGCGTGGGCGGGGGGGTCTTGTTGCCGTCCAATCACTTTCGACAATTAAAAAGGGCACTAGCCAATCCAAATTCCAATCGAATGAGTCCTTTTCGAAGTTTCTATGACAATTCCTTCGACACGAAGTGCCCGGGTACGGAGAAAAAAAAAAACACATTGTGCCCACATCGTTCTTTACTTAGGTAGCACTAGCGCGCTGCCTATGATTTCTTTGTGTGTTTTTTTTCATGGCTGGCCAGTTCAGATTTAGATCTTTTAAAGATCATATAGCAATGCCTTCGGGGTTTACACAACCCCCAGATCCTGGAAGCAAGGGTCTTAAGTTATGCCCCGGGGTATATAAGGTTTAGAGCAGCGGTGGTCGTAGGAACTTCGGAGGGGGCTCGTTTCATTGGAAATCGGAATCGCTAAGAGTCGAAATGATAGCAATGCCTCTGGGGTTGACACAACTCCGCAGAGCCAGAAGGCAAGGGCTGTACGTTATACGCCGGGGTATATAAGGCTTTTTGTTGAAATTTAAATTTCTAGTGCCCTTTTTAAGAGTCAAAAGTGATTGGAGGGCAACTAGCCCCCTCCCACCCCCCAAGCTCTCTTTTCCTCAAATAATTCCTATCGAAATTGAAATGTATTGAACTAAATCGAAAAACACACTGCGTATACAGGTTGTAGATGTTTCAAAGGGTGACAAAGTAATATATCAAGAACGGCTTACATTGTTAAGTTGGGTGATTTTGAACTAGCTAGAGGGCAGAATGTGTATACTATTAATACTACAATTATGATTGCTGTAACTAATAACGCCAAGGGTATTAAGTAAAATTTTAAGGGAAACGTTTAGGGGAAGTATCAACTAAACAAAAAAAATGATATGCATGCAGGTTTTGAAAAGGGCATGTAAGCGACATCATACGCGGGGCAGCACTATCATAGATAGCAATATCATTGAAACTTTTAAAGAAGCTCATCCAATTGTAAATTGAAAGTTCTAGTGTCCTTTTTTAGAGTCAAAAGTGATTGGCGGGCAAGCAAACCTCTTCCCAAGCCCGTTAGTTTTAAAATACATCCGATCAAAATTTTGAGATAGCCATTTTGTTTAGAATAGTTGAACAGTCCAGTAACTATGTCTTTAGGGATATTGGATATGTTCACTTTCCATAGTTAGGCAATTTGCCCGTTATGCTTATAAACTAAATATTTTTTTAAATTAAATCGGAAGGCACTGTGTGTAAGCCGGTTGCCAATAATACAACTCAGCAACATCCCGAAAACGACTGAGGGTATTGAGTTGACACTTTCAGGACTACCACACTTACTACTTCTGCTCTTAAAATTTAACTAGATCAAAAGAGTGTAAGTTTATGTAGGTTTTCAAAGAGCATAAATACAATTTTTTGGGAATGGTGCTAAGTTTTATTTTTTAGGTCTCCTTTGGAAGTATAAAACTGAATTAAACAATAAATTTTATGGCAAGATTTTCAAAAGGGTTTGCATCGTTAAAAATTGTTGAAAATTTTTCTCCATCATACAAATAGCATGCAAAACTATGGATTCTTATAGAAAAAAAAGAAAAGATATAAAATGTGATTTTCTTTTCCCATGAAAAATATTATGTCAATAAAGAACGAACAGAATTTTGTTTAATAAAATTTTTCCACAAATTACTTTTTTCAATGAAAAGTAAGGAGTTTCATTAAACCTAAAATGAACAGAGACTAGGCCAAATAATCATCCAAGCGGGAACTACCACAAATCAACCATCAATAAATAAATGAAGCTCAAAACGAACAGAAATTACAATAAATGATCGAGTCAAACTCAAAACAAGGACAGATTAATATGAGCAGGGCTGACACCCCCCTCCCCCACGCCTTCTGAAGACCAGAAAATAATTTGCATTTTTCTGAGATGAATATGGATTGACAGAGTAATATATATTAATTGATATTTATTCCTTATAGTCTTAAAATTTTTGATCTATTTAAGTTAAAAAGGTTAAAATATATTTTGTTTTCTGTAAAGAGCAAATTATGTCCCATTCTTCAGAAAGCATGGAGTTGTTAACCCTGCTCATGTTAATTTCTGCTCGTGTTGAGTTTGACTTGCACTATTTGCTACAGCTGTGGTCATACATGTATCAATCGTTGATTTGCAGTAGTTTTAACTACGCCTTTCAACTATGAAGAACAAAATGGCCATCTCAAAATTTTTATTGGACAATTTTGTGGATAAAGAGGTCGGGGAGGGGCCTAGTTGCCCTTGAATCTTTTTGGTCACTCAGAAAGAGGAGTAGAACTTTTAATTTCTCTTCGAATGAGCCCTCTCTGTTTATACTATGACCACTGGGTCGTAACGATCACCCGTGGGAAAAACGAACAAATAAACACGCATCCGTGATCTTTCTTCTGGCAAAAAACAGAAAATTTCACACTTTTGCAGATAGGACTTTTTTAGAGTTTCGGTTACTATTGAGGCGGGTTGCTCCTTACTTAGTTACCACGAACTGTTTGAAAAAATAAAAATAGAGGTCGAAAATCTGAATCTTGATTTGCTCCATAGCAAAAATTTTGGTTAAGCCGGTGATACTGACTTTCTGACAATGTCCGTCATAAGAGTAAGTCACTAAGTTTGTTGGTGGGCCAAATTAGTGAGAAGAAAATACACACAACTTAACTTACTTGTACTTCTAGATTATTAAAGTACTGGTAACAACAGTATCTTAAGACCCTCTGTATTATTAATACCGCACATAGACGCCCTTACAACGTCCATCTTGAGATAGAAGAGGGTACAATTTTTCTTAATCAGAATTTTTGGAATTTTGTTGCTGATGGCCAACCCAAAAAATGTGAACTTTTGGTATTATTATTAGTTTTAAACAAAGGTGTACTTAGGTATTTTTTCAGAAGGGGGGCGCAGATAAAAACTAAAGAACACATCAAAAAAGTGTTCATATAAATTTTTCTTACGTCTCTACATACCGGAAAAAAATACTGGGGGGAGGTTAAACCCTAAACCCTCCCAGCTTCGGCCTTGGTTCGAAACATTATTATCATCTACAACAGTTTTTACGATTTAAAAAAAAATATAAAAATAGTCTTACTATACTATAGACTGCCGAAACGTAACATCCAGTTTTAATACTCATCCAACCAAAACAACAAATTTGAACCCTCATTTTTTGTTCCCTCTATGTTGAAATTTTGATTCAAAATATGTCTCTTCTACTCGATATCCCTTATTCCTTTACCAAAGGAATAAAACGAAGCATACAATATACTACATGGGGAAACTTTTACAAATCCTTACTCATGTGCAGTATAAAACTTCGACGCAGAAATAAGTACTTATGTAGTTTCATGCTATGCTCATCTATACTTCTACCGTTCCTGTAGCAGAATTTCAAAGAAAACTTAAAGGATGGTGCCATATATTTAGAAAAGAACAATTCAAGCAGATGTTCAGTTTTCCATTAGGCCGTAAACCGGTATATAATAGAAAATACTCTAATCTGAAAGCGATCAAAATTAACAGTAGTATCCGCCTTCTGGATTTGCCTAGACGTATAGCAATTTCTACATTATTCTATTTGTGTGATGCAATCTGACTGGTTTCGTTTCACGGGTTCATTAATAGAACGACTAATGTTTTTGAAAAGGGTAATTACTTCTAAGTTCAATAACCAAATTAAACTTCCGATGGTTAAGAAAGCGTAACGGGTAATTAAAGTATGAGGAATGGAATGTTTTATCTATAATGTTTTATCTAAACCATTCTATAATTAGAATGGTTTTAAGTTGAAAATTGTGACGTAAAAATAACTCTATTTGCGAATTTTTTGTGAAAAGGTATTTGCGTAAAGGTATTGCGTTGGTTAAGAAAGCGTAACGGGTAATTAAAGTATGAGGAATGGGATTCTATAATTAGAATGGTTTTAAGTTGAAAATTGTGACGTAAAAATAACTCTATTTGCGAATTTTTTGCGAAAAGGTATTTGCGTAAAGGTATTGCGTTGGTTAAGAATGCCTCACGGGTAATTAAGGAATGAGGAATGGGATGCTTACATCAACAATACAAAGAATATGCTCAGATACTTAATAGATTTGACGCCTACAAGAGACATTGGTAAAAGGTATTCAATAGCTTAATTGAAAAGTAACGATAGAATGACATTGTGACTTGACCTAGCTTTACCTCTCCGATATGGTCTGTATAATACACAAGTAACGTTTGAAAAGTATTGTCAATTTAAAATAGGATCTAACGTTCCCTTCGTTCCCCCATTTCTGAGGGTAGGAGAGGGGGAGGGGGAGTCAATTTTGGAGGTAACACATTCTAAATGAGAAATCGTAAAAATACCCGAGACAATGAACAAGTCCCAATATGGCAAGTATTTAGTTAATATAATGCTTGGAAGAGAAATTAAGTTTTGAGGGGGATGTAAAAATGGTACTTATTTAATATCCCGATTGTAACTTTTCGTTCCCCCAATTTTTCAAATCGGGTGTTTACAACTAAGGGGGAAACTGGCCCGACCAAAGAGTGTTCATATTCTTGTCACTTTTCGTTCCCCCAATTTTTCAAAGCGGGCGTTTACAGCTTAGGGAGAAACTGGCCAGAACAAAGTTTTTTTAGAGTCTTGTAGCATTTAATTACTCCAATTTTTCATATGGAGTGATTACAACGAAGGGGTAAAACGGCCCAATCAATTAGTATTAATAGTCTTATAACGTTTTGTTCCTCAAAATTTTAAAAGTGGGTGTTTACAACAAAGAGGAAACTGGCCCGACCAAAGAGTGTTTATATTCTCGTCACTTTTCGTACCCCAAATTTTTCAAAGTGGGTGTTTACAACTAAGGGGGAAACTGGGCCCGACCAAAGAGTATTTATATTCTTGTCACTTTTCGTTCCCCCAATTTTTCAAAGCGGGAGTTTACAACTAAGGGGAAACTGGCCCGACCAAAGAGTATTTATATTCTTGTCACTTTTCGGTCCCCCAATTTTTCAAAGCGGGTGTTTACAACTAAGCGGGAAACTGGCCCAACCAAAGAGTATTTATATTCAGGTCAGAGGTAGGTTCCCCGATTTTTTAAAACGTGTGTTTACTACAAAGGGAAAAACTGGATTGGCCAAGTAGTATTTCTATTATGGTAACTTTTTATCCCCTCAATATTCCTAAGTGGGATCTTACAGCTCGGGAGGAAACTGGCCCGACCAAAGAGTATTTATATTCTTGTCACTTTTCGTTCCCCCAATTTTTCAAAGTGGGTGTTAAAAAATAAGGTGGAAACTGGCCAGACCAAAGAGTATTTATATTCTTGTAACTTTTCGTTCCCCAAATTATTCAATGCGATTGTTAAAAACTAAGAGGAAACTTGCCCGATCAAAGAGTATTTATATTCTAGTCACTTTTCGTTCCCCCAATTTTTCAAAGCGGGTGTTTACAACTAAGGGGGAAACTGGCCTGGCCAAAGAGTATTTATATTCTTGTCACATTTCGTTCCCTCAATTTTTCAAAGTGGGTGTTTACAACTAAGGGGGAAACTGACCCGACCAAAGAGTATTTATATTCTTATCACTTTTCGTTCCCCCTATTTTTCAAAGTGAGTGTTTACAACTAAGGGGGAAACTGGCCCGACCAAAGAGTATTAATATTCTTGTCACTTTTCGTTCCCCCATTTTTTAAACGCGGGTGTTTACAACTAAGGGGAAACTGGCCCGGCCAAAGAGTATTTATATTCATGTCACTTTTCGTTCCACCAATTTTTCAAAGCGGGTGTTTACAACTAAGGGGGAAACTGGCCCGACCAAAGAGTATTTATATTCTTGTCACTTTTCGTTCCCCAAATTTTTCAATGCTGGTTTTTACAACTTAGGTGGTAACTGGCCCGTAAAAAGAGTATTTATATTTTTGTCACTTTTCGTTCCGCCAATTTTTCAAAGTGGGTGTTTACAACTAAGGGGGAAACTGGCCCGACCAAAGAGTGTTTATTTTCTTGTCACTTTTCGTTCCCCGAATTTTTCAAAGTGGGTATTTACAACTAAGAGGAATGGCAGAAGGATGTATTAGCGAAGTTATAGTGGAGGGCGAGTTGCTAGCGAAAAAACCGTGTGGATGAGTTGAAATAAAAAATATAATGAGAAATGACTGAAAAGTGTTTTGGGGGATATGGGTGGATTGGGAGAAGGATGTATTAGCGAAGTTATAGTGGAGGGCGAGTTGCTAGCGAAAAACCCATGTAGATGAGTTGAAATAATTTTTTTTTTTTACAAGTAATGACTGAAAAGTGTTTTATTGGCAGAAGGGTGTATTAGCGAAGTTATAGTGGAGGGTGAGTTGCTAGCGAAAAAACCGTGTGGGTGAGTTGAAATAAAAAAAAATTTAACAAGAAATGACTGAAAAGTGTTTTGGGGGTGATGGGTTGATTGGCAGAAGGATGTATTAGCGTAGTTATAGTGGAGGGCGATTTGCTAGCAAAAACCCAGTGTGGATAAGTTGAAATAAAAAATTTTAACAAGAAATGGCTGAAAAGTGTTTTGGGGGAGATGGGTTGATTGGCAGAAGGATGCATTAGCGAAGTTAAAGGGGATGGTGAGTTGCTAGCGAAAATTCTAAGCTAATAAGGGTTTTTGACCGTAAACTCTATTTTTTTGTAAGAAATTTATGGAAAATACAATTCGTTGGTTCATAGGTGAAACTTTATTCCAGGTATGGATCGAAAAATAAACTATTTCTGTAGAATCTGAGCTAATAAGGGTTTTTGACCATAAACTCTAGTTTCATGTAAGAAAATTTTGCAAAATACAATTCTCTCGTTCAAATGTGAAACTTAGGTCCATCCTCTGGTTCAATTGTGGGAAAACCCGTGTGAATGAGTTGAAATAGAAATTTTTTAACAAGAAATGACTGAAAAGTGTTTTGGGGGAGATGGGTTGATTGGCAGAAGGATGTATTAGCATAGTTATAGTGGAGGGCAAGTTGCTAGCGAAAAAACCGTGTGGATGAGTTGAAATAAAAATATTTAAAAATAAATGTGTGAAAAGTGTTTTGGGGGAGATGGTTTGATTGGCAGAAGGATGCATTAGCGAAGTTATAGTGGAGGTCAAGTTTCTAGTGAAAAATCTAAGCTAATAAGGGTTTTTGACCGTAAACTGTAGTTTTTTGTAAGAAAATTATGGAAAATACAATTTGTTGGTTCATAGGTGAAACTTAAGTCCAGGTATGGATCGAAAAATAAACTATTTCTATAGAATCTGAGCTAATAAGGGTTTTTGACCATAAACTCTAGTTTCATGTAAGAAAATTATGGAAAATACAATTCTCTCGTTCAAATGTGAAACTTAGGTCAATTCTCTGGTTAAAATGTGAAACTTAAGTCAAGTTTTGGATACTCATAATAATGATGACTGATGGTTCTAATTCAATATTTTTTTTTTCATAAAAAGAAACTTTTTTTTTAAACTTCGAAATTATTCAACTTTATTTTTTTTGTACGTATCTTAAAATGACAAAATATGCTTACGGCTCCAACAATTGTACTCTGTGATTGGTCAGAGACACAATGTGGCTTTCCCACTGGTGTTCTGTTTCAAAATATCGACACTATTTTGTCTAGTACATTTAATAAATAAGTATTTTTACCCGGTATTATTATAAACACCTAAGTCATATGATTATAAACAGTTAGGTTAAAGAATTTTAATAAAGCTTGCTAACACGCTGAGGTTGCAGTAATTTTTAGTGATAACCCGTAGAAGTATTTAAACTATGAAACAAGTAAAAATGGTAGCACTATTGGAAATGTATGTGGGCATTGTCATTACAGTAAGGAATTTAATTTCTTTGGAGTACCAAAAAAATTCAACTCTTTTTATGGTGGATATGCAAGAGTGAGATATCCAGAGATGATAGCACTCAAAGAAAATGCCAACATAAAAATAATAGTTGATGAAGAAGAACATATTCTTGCCAGTGCTTGTGGTAACATGCTACCTCTTGTTGCACCCCATCGTCAACTTTCGGGTACTAGCGTTCAACGGAAGATCAAAAGAAGACATGCATACTCTTCTACTAATATCATAAACCTTATCTTGTCGACGTGCCAAAACTGTTACCTTTGTAAAAATAATGTTGTAATAGACAGTGAAACCCACACACACACACACACACACACAAACAGAGAGGACACACACACCGACGACACACCCACAGAGACAACACACACACACAGAGAATACAACACACAGAGAGAACACACACGCACACAGACGACATGCACAAAGATACAACACACACACACACACACACACAGACGAAACACACACAGATACGACTCACGCACAGAGATAACATATACACAGAGATACGACACACACAGAGAGATTACAGACACACACACACAGAGACGACACACACACACACACAGAGACGACAGACACACAGAGATAAAACACACAGAGACGACACAGAGACGAGACACACCCACACACAGAAACGACAAACACACATAGAGACGACACACACACACATACAAAGAGATGACACACACACACACACACAGAAACAACACCCACATACAGTATAAACACTAACAGAGAGGACACACACACACAGACAACAATAAAAAATAAAGACACTCAAAGAGAGACAACACACACACACACACATACGATACACACAAAGTGACAACACACGCAGAGAGACCACACACACACAGAGAAGACACACGCACAGAGACGACACACACACACACACACATAGAGACGACACACACACAGAGAGATGAGACACACACACACACACACATAGACAAGACAAACACACATAGAGACGACACACACACACAAAGAGACGACACGCACACACACAGATACAAAACACACATAGAGACGATACGCGCACAGAGAGTACACACACAAAAATACAACAAGAACAGATACACCACGCACATAGAGACAACACACACACAAAAACGACACACATCAACCCATCTCCCCCAAAACACTTTTCAGCCATTTCTTGTTAAATTTTTTTATTTCAACTCATCCACACGGGTTTTTCGCTAGCAACTTAGCCTCCACTGTATCTATGGTAATACATTCTTCTGCCAATCACCCCATCTCGCTCAAAACACTTTTCAGTCATTTCTTGCTAAAAAATTTATATTTCAACTCATTCACACGGTTTTTTCCACATTTGAACCAGAGAATGGACCTAAGTTTTACATTTGAACGAGAGAATTGTATTTTGCATAATTTTCTTACAGGAAACTAGAGTTTATGGTCAAAAACCCTTATTAGCTCAGATTCTACAGAAATAGTTTATTTTTCGATCCATACCTGGACTTTAGTTTCACCTATGAACCAACAAATTGTATGTTCCATAATTTTCTTACAAAAAAATAGAGTTTACGGTCAAAAACCCTTATTAGCTTAGATATTTCGCTAGCAACTCGCCCTCCACTTTAACTTCGCTAATAAATCCTTCTGCCAATCAACCCATCTCCCCCAAAACACTTTTCAGCCATTTCTTGTTAAAATTTTATATTTCAACTCATCCACACGGGGTTTTCGCTAACAACTCGCCCTCCATTCTCGCAGAAAATTCCCCCAAAAAATGTTCGTATGTTTCCCAATAACAAACAGTATATCTGAACAATAGGCAATTTGCGAAAACTTAAAGCCATTTCCTCGAAAACTCTTTGGGGCTATATCATCCCCAAAGATGCAGTTATTGGACTTTTCAGCTATACTAAATCAAATCGCTATCTCAAAATTTGGATCTGATGTCTTTGGGAAAAAAGGGGCGTGAGAGACGGACTAGTCGTCCTCCAATCTTTTTGTTCACTGAAAAAGGGCACTAGAACTTTTTGTTTTTGTTCAAACGAGCCCTCTCTGTATCATCTAGAACCAATGGTTCGATACAATCACCCCTGCAGAAAAAACACGAATCCATAACCTTTCTCCAGGCAAAAAATAAGGAATTCTTTATTGTTGTGGATAGAAAATCAAAACCTCTACTGCAAATTTCTCTGATGCACGGATTTTAACGCTTGACTTTTTTGGGGATGTTCCCCCCCCCCCCTTGAATGAAAATCAGGCAAACTTTCTCAGGCTCGTAGCTTTTTGGTGGGTATCATTAAGCTTAATGATCTTTATATACTAGATATGTTTATTGTTATTAAACAATAGACTTATCAATGTTTGATATGTCTATTGTCAAATATATCAATGTTTGATGTGTCTATTGTTATAAAAAATTTAGTTTTTATATTTTTGGTTACTATTAGGCCAAGTCACTCCGTTATCACGAACTGTGTGACTCTTGAAAATCGTTTGATTTAGCGTATAAGAAAGCAAATGTCCTATCCTTTTATATTATTTTAAATTAAGTATACTAAAGCCATAAGTGCTATACGCAAGGACAATATTAGTCCCAAAAGGTAAGTAGTGGGTTTTGCATTGAATCAGGAGTTAAGCAGGATTACATTCTTTCCCCAATTATACGGATAAATTAGATTGAATTTGTTCCCAGGAACACGGTAAAGGATGAGCGAGAGCATGAAATCAAATTGGAAGGTAAAACCCTCTTAAACTTAAATTATGCAGATTACTTGAGTGTCCTTGATGAAAATGTTAGCAAAATGAATAATATTTTGGAGGCTTTGAGATTTCAGGCTGGTAATGCTAATTTAGAACTTAGCATTGACAAGACTGAGTCACTTAGACTAGGAAAAAATGTAGGTAAAGAGGTGATATTGGGTAAAAAGAAGATCAATTAAGTGGATAGCTTCACTTGGCTGGGTATTATTAGTAATGAGGGTGGATGCAGTGACAATGTCAAAAGTAGAATACCCATGGTCCAGGGTGCTTTTCAGCAGTTGAGAAAACTTAAGAAGAATAGGAAGATAAGTTGTCAAACCAATATTTGCATACTGAGGGCTAAAGTCATGACAGTGTATAAGTAAGGCTGTGTGACATGGGCTATTTGGAAGATAGAGGAGGTCTTGTTAAATGTTTTTCAGGGAAATTGTCCACAGATGGTTTTGAGTGCCTATTTAACTAACTGTATTTCAAAAAGTAATCTCTATGATAAGTGTGGTTATATCCTGCTTTCTGAGGTTATAATGAGAGAAAGGTAGGAATGGATAGGTTACGTTTTCAAGTGAAGGATGAGAGATTGCCAAAGATTGTCTTTTTCAGCCATCCATCAAGGACCAAGCGAAAAGCAGGTTATCCTCAAATACGGCAGGAAAAGGTCAAGGAAAATGTTTAAAAGGAATTGTAATTTTTCATGAGGGTATAAGGAGGGAAGCTTTGGACAAATTTCAACTATGGAACAGCTTGCATAGCTGTGTTGGCCTTAGGCAGCTTGGTACTACAGTTAGTTATTAGTAGTAGTGGTTTGGTTTCATATCTACTTATCTGGCTTAAACAATGCCTAATTGAATTTAATGTACACATAAACTCTCTTTCTGGCAAAGCTGTTATATACAATAGTTGTTTCGAAAGTAATCCCCAAGAGAGGTCTGATTGCCTGTCTTTTGTGTCAGCTGTGGTTTCATATTTGTTCACAAATGCCATCTCAACAGTTCTTACTTATCTAAGCCATCTATTATATTTTTATCATTACAAAACGCAAGTCTTTTCTTCCTAGGCAATTTTTGGTCACACGTGGAAAGGGCAGGAATTTGTAAAAGAAGAAGCCACAAAGAAAAATTTGGTAGGGTTGACAATTGATTTCCCATTAAGGAAGAGAACATTATTTTTAGTAAGTCAATGCAAAATTTGGTATAAGGGTCGAATTCTACATTTTGATAACTTGCAGAAGTTTTTGATGGGTTTACTGAAGAATTCAGTCTGGGGCTGGGTTTAGTCTAAAGCCCAAATTTGGCCTTTAAAAGTATTTTTGTGCTTATAACTCAACCTTAAAGACTGAAACAAGAAAGAAAACTATAGCATTTTTTCTCCAGTCTCCAATCAGGCCTATACCCTGCATTCAATATAAGCCAGGTTAGCTTATTTTATAATTGATTCTGATCATAGTCAGGCAATGGAAGCCATTTTGTTTCAAAGAGTATGGGTAAAATTCTAGTTTAGCAACCTTGGTAAAATTCTACTTTAGCTATCTTAGGAAGGGGTTAGGTTAGGAAAATGAAACTTCCAGGGATGGGTCTACTGGCTAAAGTTTGTCCAGGGAAGGTATTTTGAAGTGCATATCTCCACTCCTTCTCCCTCTAGAGGGTCCTGACCTTTGATGACCTTTAAAAATATGTCTGGTATAAAAGTGAAACCTTGTAAAATAGATCTTCTGCTTAAATGAAGGGTAAAGTTCTACCAAATCATATTATTGAGTTAGAAATAAAGTGAATACATTCAATGCCTCTTTTTATGCTGATAACAAATATAATAATCATTTCTATCGTATATGAATTTCATCCCCCCCCCCCTATATATACCTAACCCTGAATTGGTATTTATAGGGGGGGGGGGGGCTGAAATTCAATTCCTTAATAAATTTTTAATATATTTTTAATCAGCATAAAAAAAGGCATTGAATGGTGTATTCACTGAAAGTTTCATTTTCCTAACCCAACTCCTTTCCAAGATAGCCAAAAGTAACTAAAGTAGAATTTTACCCAAAATACCTTCCCAGGATAGGCTATACATTAGCCTGTAGGGTCAATATCTACCAATTCATATTATTGAGTTAGGACTAAAGTGAATATACCATTTGATGCCTTTTTTTATGCTGATTACAAATATAATAAGCATTTATATCGGAAATGAATTACAGCCCCCCCCCCCCCTATATACGCCCACTCCGGGTTAGGTTAGGTATAGCCTATATCGGGGGGGGGCTGAAATTAATTTCCGATAGAAATGCTTATTAAATTCATAATAAGCATAAAAAAAGGCCTTGAATGGTGTATTCACTTTATTCCTAACTCAATAATATGATTTAGTAGATATTGACCGCCTGTAGACCCATCCCTGAAAGTTTCATTTTCCTAACCTAACCTCTTTCCAAGATAGCCAAAATTAGCTAAAGTAGAATTTTACCAAAAAGCTTTGTGTTATGAAAGTGCAAGGGCAGATCCAGGATTTTTTGTAGGGGGGGGGGGGATAGGTTGATCTGATAAACTTGCATTAGGAGCAAGTTTGATTAACACTAACTTGCATTAATTAAGTAAATTATGCTACTTTAGACTACATAAGGGGGGTACACCCCCCTTGCCTGGATCCAACACTGTGAAAATGAAAGCTTGCAAGACAGATTTTCTGCTTAAATTAAGTACAAGAAAAATATTTTTAGCTTCACAACTTTGCTCAATCCCAATTTATGAGGTTTCAAAGATCTACAAACATATTTCCTAAATTTAAAAAAGAACCCATTGATATGGCTTAAAATTCTGCTCAAAGCAGGAATTGCATTTTCAGAACTATAGCCAGAGAAAAAATTTCAATAGTTTTTGTCAAAATTTCAATAGGTAAAATTTCAATAGACCTGTCCATGGAAACTTAGCAATACCTTCCCAAAGTATGTTTTGACCCTTGATTCATTACTGAAAGTTTTGTTCTCCTAACTTAACCCCTTTCCAAGATATCAAAAAGTAGCTAGACTAGAACTTTACCAGAGTATGGTTTTCATTGGCTTTCAGGGACAAGTATAAATTGAAATAAGCTATAGGATATTGAATAATAGGGGTAGACTACTTGTCAGTGCTATTGCAATTACATCCAAGCCCCCTCTCCTTCCTTCCCTGGATAAGGTATAATAAGGATGAAATTCAATATTAAGATATACTGTTAGATTTTTAGATTTTTCATTTTAAGATATACTGTCATTTCCTTTTCAAATGTAATAGATGTAATTGCTGGTGTTGGAATTGCATGCCAGCCCTCCACCACCCTAATAATATCATATATCAGCCTAGCTGGTAAATTTGGAGTTGTTTCCATTTTTTAAACAGGAACAAGATGAACAATACCTTGGTCAGCATACCTGAGACTCTAGGCAGGCATGCCTTTTCAAAAACTAACAAACAAGTTTGTGTCCAATAAGAGAAACCATGCATACTCCTGCCATTTACCTGTGCCCCAGCCATTTAAACATTTGCCTCTCAATTACTTGGTCTATCTGTCTTGGCTTTTCTCTGTCTACAATTAGCCATGTCTTTATGCAACCTATTGCAAAATACTTGATAACTTCAATTCAATACCAAAACAGGAACAATACCTAGACCTTCAAATTTACATTAGATATGGCTGAAAAAGCAGATGGTTGTAAAAACAGTTGATAAAAGGCCCTCCATCCCACTATTGACGGCCCCCCCCCCCACTAGACAATATGCTGCCTACGCCCATGGATGTTTCCCTCTTTTATGAATATCAGGCAAACTTTCTCAGGCTTGTAGCTTTTTGGTGGGTAACATTAAGCTTAATGATATTTACATACTTGATATGTTTATTGTTATTAAACCATAGACATATCAATGTTTGAGGTGTCTATTGTTATCAAGATTTTTGTTTTTACATTTTTGGTTACTATTAGGCCAAGTCACTCTGTTATCACAAACTGTGTGACTCTGGAAATCATTTGATTTAGCCTATAAGAGAGCAAAGGTCCTATCCTTTTATGTTATTCTAAATTAAGTATACTAAAGCCATTAGTGCTCTACACAAGGACAATATTAGTAGCAAAAGCTAAGTAGCTGGTTTTGTATTGAATCAGGAGTTAAGCAGGATTACATTCTATCCCCATTATATGGATAAATTAGATTGAATTTGTTCCCATGAACATGGTAAAGGATGAGCAAGAGTGTGAAATCAAATTGGAAGGTAATACCTCTTAAACTTAGATTATGCAGATTATTTGAGTGTCCTTGATGAAAATGTTAGTTAAATGAATAATATTTTGGAGGCTTTGAGATTTCAGGCTGGTAATGCTAATTTAGAAATTAGCATTGAGAAGACTGAGTTGCTTAGACTAGGAAAAAATGTAGGTAAAGAGGTGATATTGGGTAAAGAGAAGATCAATTAAGTGGATAGCTTCACTTGGCTGGGTATTATTAGTAATTAGGGTGGATGCAGTGACAATGTCAAAAGTAGAATACCCATGGTCTGGGGTGCTTTTCAGCAGTTGAGAAAACTTAAGAAGAATAGGAAGATAAGTTGTCAAACCAATATTTGCATACTGGAGGCTCAAGTCATGACAGTGTATAAGTAAGGCTGTGTGACATGGGCTATTTGGAAGATAGAGGAGGTCTTGTTAAATGTTTTTCAGGGAAATTGTCCACAGATGGTTTTGAGTGCCTATTTAACTAACTGTATTTCAAAAAGTAAGCTCTATGATAAGTGTGGTTATATCCTGCTTTCTGAGGTTATAATGAGAGAAAGATAGGAATGGCTAGGTCACGTTTCAGGTGAAGGATGACAGATTGCCAAAGATTGTCTTTTTCAGCCATCCATCAAGGACCAAACAAAAAGCAGGTTATCCTCAAATACAGCAGGAAAAGGTCAAGGAAAATGTTTAAAAGGAATTGTAATTTTTCATGAGGGTATAAGGAGGGAAGCTTTGGACAAATTTCAACTATGGAAGAGCATTCGTAGCTATGTTGGCTTTAGCCAGCTTGGTACTACAGTTAGTTATTAGTAGTAGTGGTTTGGTTTCATATCTACTTATCTGGCTTAAACAATGCCTAATTGAATTTAATGTACACATAAACTCTCTTTCTGGCAAAGCTGTTTTAAATACAATAGTTGTTTCGAAAGTAATCCCCAAGAGGTCTGATTGCCTGTCTTTTGTGTCAGCTGTGGTTTCATATTTGTTCACAAATGCCATCTCAACAGTTCTTACTTATCTAAGCCATCTATTATATTTTTATCATTACAAAAATTCAAGTCTTTTCTTCCTATACAATTTTTTGGTCACATGTGGAAAGGGCAGGAATTTATAAAAGAAGAAGCCACAAAGGAAAATTTGGTAGGGTTGACAATTGATTTCCCATTAAGGAAGAGAACATTTTTTTTTAGTAAGTCAATGCAAAATTTGGTATAAGGGTCGAATTCTTTATTTTGATAACTTGCAGAAGTTTTTGATGGGTTTACTGAAGCATTCAGAATTCAGTCTGGGGCTGGGTTTAGTCTAAAGCCCAAATTTGGCCTGTTAAAGTATTTTTGTGCTTATAACTCTACCTTAAAGGGTGACTGGCGTCAATGCACAAAAAGCATACAATTCAACTTGGGTAATAGGTGGCTTCAAAAATTAACCAGTTTTAAAAGGAATGATGTACACTTATAAAGGCAGTGTTTTCATGTCTCTCTGTTAAGGGTCGTTACATCGCTGAATAATTTCCAGGTTGCCAATTCTGATTTTTTTTTTTTTTTTCCAGAAAATTAAAAAGCAGAGATTACTTAATCTAGTGGCAAGAATCTGTAACATTTAGCAAACTCTACAGATGACTAGTTGTCATCAAGAATGTGAGGTTTGACTAGTAAGAAGGGAGTAAGAATTGGTTGAAGTTTTCAAATGAATAGATTGGAGCAAATGTTTCTATGCAAAAGGCCTTGTACCTTGAGGAAGGAAAATAAAAAGAATGAGTCGGAGGTGTTTTTAAATAAACTGGTAATTTTAAGAAATGAGGTTATTTTGATTGAGGAAAATTTTATACGCAGGGAGAATATTTTTGAGGGGGAACCATCTGAGGAGGGAATTAGCTGACACAATAAATACTTGAGTAGCTAAAATAAACTTTCGTTTAAAACCTAATTCGAAACTTGATTTTTCATTAGGCTTGCCCAACTCATTAAAAACTGAAACATTTTCTCAGAAGCAAGGCCATATTGAGAGGTGGTTTAACCCCTCTCGAATTTTTGTCAGGCTCGTAAAAACGGAAACAGATACTGTCTTGCTTAGAAGTCGATCAATCAATGCAATCAATTTTATTTGCCCCTTGATCAGTGGTGTAACTGCTCCACCTCTCTTACCATGGACAGATTCATTTGCATAAATTTGTCTCTGATTAGGGTAATTTTTTGAAATTTGTTTTAAAAAAATAGTTTTCACCACATGATGATATGGAATCAGGTTTTTATTTATAGGAATAAGATCATATTGTCAGTATGGTCTGCGTATCTCCTCTGGAGGGTGTACCAGCACATAAGGCTGATTAAGAAAAACTTTACTACAGCTTTTTGTGAAGCATCCCGTTATGAAGCACAAATCATTTAAAAAACCAGTGTTATAGTTCGAATCCGTTAACTTAAACAAGTCACTTAAAATATTTGGTTGCTAAGATAATGAAAACAAATCTGGTATGAACTAAGAAAGAGGGCTGACATTTATTAAAAACGTAGATAATACCCAGAACAGAATTTTGAAAAATGGATATGCAACACAAAAAAATGCGTGCACAACAAAAAGAAAAAATGCACAAGAAAGTTGGATTATCGAAACTGAGAGCACAATTTTGCATTCAACCAGTTCAAAAAATTCAATTTTAATAGATTACCTATCCATTAGAAATCTGATGAAAATCTTGTAACAAAATTAAAAAAAATTAGCACTATTAAAAAAAAAATATAAAAAAAAACGAGAAAACTATAAATTTTTGCCATTAAACGATTTTACCTAATTATGACATACGATACATTAAACATGCACATCAGATTTACTAAAACAGATTATAACAGTTTTTCATGAAGAATACCTTTAATAAGCTGTTATTCAACCAACACAAATGATGAAAATAGGCTAATTTTCAACCCTCGTAAACCGAAATAAATCATTTAAAAATATTTTTCCATAATATCAAAAGTTCTTACGATCGCAAAAAAGTAGCTTGCACAGGTCGTAAAAGCACAAATAAAAAGAAGTGTACAAGCTTGAACAATTTGTCTGTATTACAAAAAAAGACAATAACCCCAAAAAATAAATGCAGAAGAAAGATGAAACTAAGTTAATACTCAGTCTAGTATCCAACTATCAAAATTTAGTTGTAATAAATCGATGATCAAATCAGAATCCAAAGAAATATTGAAATTTTCCTTGAAATGTCATGGAAAAAATGTGAAAACATCATGAATTCCGTCACAGATTAACTACAGAGACTTATTTTGTAAGCTTATAATGCTAAGTACAAATTGCAAGGCTTATTCATAGATTTTTGTCTTATTTAAACTTGAATCAAATAGTTTGTGGTAACAAACTGTAAGTAATGAGCGATGCTGCTTAATTTTTACCAAAACCAAAGAATCAGAATTCTTGTGTCAATAGTTATATCAAAAGAATCGGCTTATTATGCTGATAGTTAGGGTTACCCATCAAAAGCTACGAGCCTCAGAAAATTTGCCTGATTTCTAAAAAAGGGGGAGAAACACCCCAGAAAAGTCAAGAGATCTTAATGAAAATCATACCGAGAACCCTGTCGTAGTAGTTCCAAGCTCCCTTCTGCAAAAATGTGAAATTATGTATTTTTTTGCAAGAAGAAAAATCATGGATACGTGTTTATTTATTGTTATTTTTTGTTTGTTTTCCCAAGGGGTTATTGTATCAAACCAATAGACCTATATTATTGGAAAATGACTTATTCCAATGAAAATTAAAAGTTCTAGTGCCCTTTTAAAGTGACCAAAAAGATTGGAGTGCAATTAGCCCTCCCCCTGACATTCACCGCCCCTTTTTCCCTAAATTGTTTGATCAAAATTGTGAGATATAATGCCCTAACCATGGAGAAAATATGGCGCCCATAGCCCCCGGGGATGCATCTTTAAGTTATAAAATTTGCCCATTGTTTATGTATAGTATTTTTTATTGTGAAGTTGGCATAAATTTTTCGGGTGAGGGAGGAGTGGTGAATTTTCTGCTTGGGGGATTTTCCACAGGGAAAATTTTACATGAGGAGAGAATTTTCCGAGGGGGGGGGGTGAAATTTTATACTGGGGAAATTAGCCAAAATTCCTATGCAAAATTCTTTTTATTGTCTCACTTTCCCTTTGTCAAATAAATTTTAAGGATGGAGATGTTATGGGCAATTGTCCGGGGTAAATTTTTCACCAGGATTGAATTGTCTAGAGGATCTATCTGTGGGAGGGGGGAATTTTTCCGTGGAGGTGGAGCCGAATTTCTTGGCACTATATCAAAAACCACCAGAAATTTATATAAAAATTATTTGTTAACTGAAAGTAAGCAGCAACAATAAAGCTTAAAAGGAACAGAAATTATTACGTATATACAAGGGGTTTCCCTCTCGTCAAAATCTCGCTCTTTACGCTAAAGTTAATAACGACTCATGAAAACACACGGGTCATTTAATTAGAAATTTTAATTATAAAGTTAATAACGACTCATGAAACACAAGGGTCATTTAATTAGAACAATAAAAATATTTTTATAAAGTGCTGAAAAAAAATTTAGGGTGAAGAACGATGTGTTGAGGAGGGGGCGACCCCCTTTGTGCACGTTGAATTTCTGTCCGTTGTAAGTTTTAACGTTGCTCCTTAATTTTGCTTGAAAAAACTTCAGTTAAAAACGATAGATAAATGTTCAAATAGGGATAAATCCCTTTAATAGATTGAGCGTTTCTGCTGATGAGAGTCACTGTAAATGTGACAGAAATATCCAGTATTTTTAGTTTATTATTACTGTCTATTAAAACGATTTATCCCTATATGAACTTTTATTAATCGTCAAGGAAAGTCAGTATTCGCAATTTTCTAATTGGTTTTGTTGTTATTTTATTTTTTAATTTAAGTCATATAGTAGCAATTATTTATCTGTCGTGTGTGTTAATACTGTTCAAATTCTTTTTATAAAAACGGCTCTCGTATTTCCATATTTCTCGGTAATCTTGTGTCAACTATTTCTGGCACTATCGCTTCAAGATAAAACTTTTGTAATTCTGGTAGCATTTTTTTCTGTTAGAATTCTTTGTCACTATTGATTTTCTCAATAAACGGATTGCCTTTGCCGAAAAAAATAACAAAATAGCCAGAATCTATGTTACAACACTCTAATTGCATTTGTGTTTGGTAGATATAGTTATGTGACCTTTTAAGCTGTAATGTGCCATTATTTTTGTTTTCAAGACAAATATTGTTTTGGGATAGCCTCCATTCTTCTATATTTAAATTTTTTGGCACTGAAGGGACATTTCACTTCCAAAACTGCCGTATCACCAGACAAAAAAGTGGCTATTTCATCAGGATTGACTGCAAAATATCCGTATTTAATATGAACAAAAAGTCCTGAAGGATGCACTTTGCAGTCCATCTTTTTCTCAAAAGCCAATTTAGCTGTTTGTTCGTACATTTGCCCATGTTCCATTGCTTTTGTCTGATGGTTTTTGGGATAAAGCAGTTGGCGCACTAACGGTGCAACAGTCTTTGTCCGTCTTTTACAAATTATTCCAGCTACTGACGCAGTTGTCCTATTTTTTCTGTATTCTAGCCATCTGTTGTCAATACCATTTATCTGAAGTCGTGTTGCTTCTTCTATTTCATGAATTTCTAAGTCAGTACACTGAACAGGGTTCAGAAAATCACTGTTTGCATCTTCAAGAGAATCAAGATCTAAATCTGGAACACATGCATTCGGGCCGTAGTTTTTGTCGGGTTTCGAAACTTTCTTCGTAAATGGTTTTGCAAACAGACGTCTATTAGCTTTCCTTGTCTGCTTATTTATGGCCCTTCTGGCCTGCTGCTCAGCAAGTCGCTTCAACAAACGACTTGGTGTAGCTCCTAAACTTCTGCAAAAAATATGCAAACGGGCAGAATGTCCCTTAGAATATTTTATGTCCGCAGCGGTAACACGCGTTGTGTATTGGGCTCTTTTTGTCACCATTATGTTTTTTCCCCCAACTAGCTTAGCAACTATGCTCATAAAATACTCTGCAAGGTTGCAAGTACTGTTTCCAATGAGAAATCGAGCTCTTCTAGTTAAAGTGTCAAAGGCTGAATACACATGACTGAGGAAAATATTGCTTGGGGCACCTTCTTTGCTGAATTCAACAATTTTTCCTGCAATTTTGCAGCATTCTGGGGACTGTCTATGATCACCGCGAATGAAATGCAATGGTATCGCTTTCAGCTCATTTACAAGGTCTTTGACCCCTTTCCCTTCTTTGGTCGTGCGTGCAATTGCGTTTCTTGCATAGTCGCACTTTTTTTTTATTTTTAAACCACTAAGAAGCCTGCATTCGGGGTTTTATTTTTGCTTCGTGTAAAGCCTCTTTTTTAGGCACTTACATGCATGGTTGGCACCCTCAATTTTTTCGATATATCTACCGTACGGTACTTTGGCTGTAAGCTCTGTATGGAATAATAGTTCAGAAACAAATTAGGTAAAGCATAGGGGTGGTAAAGCATAGAATATATTAAATACGTAACCTATGTTATACAGCATCCAGGCATTACCCGATAAAATGCCTATCTGGTCTCGCAATACAATTCTCTTGTACTCACCGCGTTCTAAATAAGTACCGTTAAATTATTCTGAGCCTCTACAGTTTTTGTTTGTTTTTTTTAGGGGGGGGGGGGCTAATGGAACCATATTTGGGGTCAGGATGGGAAACCATATTATTTTTCTATAAAATTAAAAGTTCGTACTTACATATGTTTGATTACAAGATCTTCGTAGCTTTTCAGAAAATAAGGCACATTGACTATCCAACGAGCAGTCTTTAAGATTTCAGAAGTTAAGTTGCGGCCAGCTATAATTGTTTTTAGTCTCGGTGGTTCTGTAATGGTTTCCTCTTGCATAGATACTTCCTCCAAGTCAAGAAAATACTTTGGAAGTCTTGGTCTTCCACGTTTCACGTATATTTGTTTTAACTTTTCCCTGTCCTTTTGAACGTTAATTAAATTAATTCCTCTTTTATTGCGCTTTTTTCCCATAACTCAAAAAGTTTTTCAATCTCTTTAATAGAACTTGCTCAATCCTTGATATACCCGTATTTCGATAAGTTCTCTAATATATCTGTTTCTTTAAACAAACACAATTTCTTTAACATTGAAGAGATAGCCAAGCGACATGGACTGCTTTCGCCCCTTAAAGACAGAAACAAGAAAGAAAAATATACCATTTTGTTCTCCAGTCTTTCCAATCAGGTCTATACCCTGCATTCAGTATAAGCCAGGTTAGTTTATTTTATAATTGATTCTGATCATAGTCAAGCAATGGAAGCCATTTTGTTTCAAAGAGTATGGGTAAAATTCTAGTTTAGCAACTTTAGTAAAATTCTACTTTAGCTACTTTTAGCTATCTTAGGAATGGGTTAGGTTAGGAAAATGAAACTTCCAGGGATGGGTCTACAGGCTAAAGTTTGTCCAGGGAAGGTATTTTGAAGTACATACCTCCACTCCTTCTCCCTCTAGAGGTTCTTGACCTTTGATGACCTTTAAAAATCCGTGTGGTATAAAACTGAAACCTTGTAAAATAAATCTTATGCTTAAATGAAGAACAAAAAAATTGTCTACAGTTTCACAACTTTGCTCAATACCAATTTATAAAGTTTTAAAGATATGCAAATACATTTCCTAAATTTTGAAAAAAAAACAGTTATGGCTTGAAATTCTACTCAAATAACATGAATTGCATTTTTCAGAACTAAAGCCAGAGAAAAAGAAACTGATAGCTGAAAATTAAGGTAAAATGTTGTTTTATCAAAATTTCAATAGGTATAGACTTGTCATGTAGGCAAATTTAAGGACCCTCTAGAGAGAGAAAGAGTGGAGGTGGGTATTTCAAAATACCTTCCCAGGATATACATTAGCCTGTAGACCCATCCCTGAAAGTTTAATTTTCCTAACCTAACCTCTTTCCAAGATAGCCAAAATTAGCTAAAGTAGAATTTTACCAAAAAGCTTTGTGTTATGAAACTGCAAGGGCAGATTCGGGATTTTTTAGGGGGGGGGGGTAGGTTGATCTGATAAACTTGTAAATTACACTACTTTAGACTACATTAGGGGGGGGGGCACCCGTTTTGCCCCTCCCCTGGATCCACCACTGTGAAAGTGAAAGCTTGCAAGACAGATCTTCTGCTTAAATTAAGTACAAGAAAGCTGTTTTTAGCTTCACAACTTAGCTCAATCCCAATTTATGAGGTTTCAAAGATCTACAAACATATTTCCTAAATTTAAAAAATAACCCATTGATATGGCTTAAAATTCTACTCAAAGCAGGAATTGCATTTTCAGAACTATAGTCAGAGAAAAATTTTCAATAGTTTTTGTCAAAATTTCAATAGGTATAGACCTGTCCATGGAAGCTTAGCAATCAAAATTTTGTTCTACTAACTTAATCCCTTTCCAAGATGTCAAAAAGTAGCTAGACTAGAACTTTACCAGAGTATGGTTTTCATTGGCTTTCAGGGACAAGTATAAATTGAAATAAGCTATAGGATATTGAATAATAGGGGTAGACTACTTGTCAGTGCTATTGCAATTACATCCAAGCCCCCTCTCCTTCCTTCCCTGGATAAGGTATAATAAGGATGAAATTCAATATTAAGATATACATACTGTTAGATTTTTAGATTTTTCATTTTATGATATACTGTCATTTTCCTTTCAAATGTAATAGGTGTAATTGCTGATGTAGGAATTGCATGCCAGCCCTCACCCGCCCTAATAAATATCACATATCAGCCTAGCTGGTAAATTTGGAGTTTTTTCCATTTTTTAAACAGGAACAAGATGAATATGCATATCTACCGCAGAGGTAGCCCTCCCCAGAAAGAAATATTTGAAAAAAATAATTTTTACAACACACATTCTAGGTGTTTTCATTTTAAATTTATGCAAGTTAATATTGTTTAGCCAGGAAGAAAGTGAACACAATGCTTGATGTCTTTTTTTCCTTCCAAATTCATTAACTGCTTCTATGGCTAGTTGCATTTTGAGCTGTTAAAGGGGCTCAAAATAACCAATATCAAGTTTAAAAATGTAGTTCTAATAAAAAACTGTAGTGAGAAAAATTGCCATCTGTAGCTGATTCAGAAATGGTAACTATTATTTCCTTAGTCTTACTTTAAAAACAATATTTTGAAAACAAATTTGAGGAACTTAAAAAAAGTCTTAAACCCCTTGAAAATAACATCACAGCAAAACTGACAATGACAACCACAACACAACACTCAACATTTTGTTTTAATTCACTTTAAAATCCCTCTTAACATTCTCTGTAAGTTCCAGTTTAATGTCCTTAGGTGTTCCCAAGATAATGTACACCATTGACTTTGATATGAGTGATTTATTGGTGCAGTTTGGAAAAGATGCCATTCTGATAGCCTGGATACATGTAATGTTCTTTGGTTGAGTTCAACATTCTCTGAAAGTTTTAATTTAATACCTGTATTAGTCCCAGAGGTATTGTAATCATTCCCTTTTGAGTACATGGAAGCTCATATAGTCAGGTGATGTAGTTCAATATTCTTAAAATTTTCAGCTTGCTACCCTTTGTCAATGGGTTCTTAAGATATTCTTGATAACCTGGATGTACATAGTTTCTTTTGATTTACTTTGACAATACCCTCAACATTTTTAGGTGTTCTGTTAGGTCATGTCATCCCTGGAGGCATAGTTATTTGACCTTTAGACTATTTTGAACAATGGATATCTCAAAATTTTGGTTACATGTCTTTGGGAGAGGGCAGCTAAAAAGGGCATAAGAGGGAACTAGTTGCTCTTTAATCACTTGACCCTAAAAAAGGGCACTAGAACTTCAAATTCATAATTAAATATGCTGTCTACAAAGCTCTGCAACCACCACTTCTATATGAGGTGGCTCTAGGGAAAAGAAGAACAATACAGTGAAGGCTGAAGGCTCTTTATTATAGGCAGTGCTAGAGCATTGCCTCTGATGTTCAAATCCAACAAACTGCTCAATTAATATATTCTTTAGTTCTGCTATTATAATTCTTTTCTTCATAATAAAGGGTACATATTCTGAGCAGCAAACTTTGCCAACAAATGGAAAATCATCAGTAAAAAGAAGAAGTTAGTGAAATATTACAGATTGCCAATTGGTCTGGTTAGGTTATATTCTCTATTTTAATTTGTCTGTTTATTAAGTTAACTGGTTGGAAAATCCAACCTTTATTATAAAGAAAAGAATTCAAGTGGCAGAATTAAAGATTTGGGTATTGTTAATTCTGGTCAGTTAGATCATAATAAATCAATATCAGTTGAATATATGACTTAGAAATGATCAATTTGTAATCAAATGGTACATTTTGAACCAGTTAGCTTAACCTATTTCACCCTGCAAAAAGAGGCAGTAAAGTTGAGTTTTATCTGGGGTAAGGACTTGATCATTCCTTTTGGTAAGATTCCTTGGAGCCTCTAATCTCCTTATATTTCACTGGTCTTTGCTGTCTGCATGCTTTGCTGTCTTTGCATGCAGTAGTAGCAGTAGCAGTAGACTTACTAGTTGTAGTGTTAGATTTAGTAGCTGTAGTAGTAGCAGTAATAATAATAGCAGTAGTAGTTGTAGGGGTAGAAGCAGAAGTATTGTGACGCAAATTTTGTCTTTAGGCTTATTCAAAATCCCCCACAACAAGCCTTGTAAGTTTTAATTTCACACACAAAACTGTTCCTAAGATATTGCTGATATGCCCTTTTAACAACTTGCATACAGATATCATGTGATTCAGTTTACCTACCTCCCTAAAATTCCCTGAACATTTCACATTAATATGATTAGATGTAGTTGTAATAGCAGTCACAGCAGTAGTATTAGAACTCATCTAGCCATTGCTATGACATTGTCAATGTCTTTTTGATAACCTTTATTTTCATATACTTCTTGAAGTTTTCCTCTTAATGCCCTTAGCCTTAGAAGTAGTAGTTGGAGCAATAGTAATAGTAGCAGTAGAACTAGTAGTTGGGGATGGGGGGCCTGTTGCTCTCTGTCACTTTTTGGCTCTTAAATGGGAACTAGAATTCATAATAAGAGCACTATAGAAACACCCCAAAAGGTCAAAGATTATTAATGAAAAGCTCACCATCAGATTCAGCATATCACAGAACCCTATTGTAAAGATTTCAACGTCCCATCTGCAAAAATGTAGAATTTTGTATTTTTTGTCAGAAGAAAAGTTATTGATGTATGTTATTTATTCCTTTTTATTTATTTTTTTCACCAGGGTGATGGTATAATAATAATAATAATTTATTTATAACCCATATCATAACAAGTTATGGCACTTGTGGAGTAACACAAGTAAAGAAAAAAAGAAAATGAAATACACTACAAATAAAATACACAACAAAAAAAAACACACTACAATGAGATTAACCAAGTAGATGGAACAAAGGATGATGTGGTAATAAGCGATGAAAACTCAGTACGACAACCTTCCATGCAGCACGGCCAACTTTACAGTTATATCATGGACATCAAACTTACGAATTATCTCAACATTACTATGCCAGGGGGGAGATGAAGTAGGCATTTATAATATCTGAAATAAAAAGTCCGGATCTGCTTAACATAATTTTTCTTTAAAAGGAGATAAGGACTAGAAAGATAAAGGACAGAATGATCCCAGAACGTACTATATAGCCTACCCAGTGCACATATATTGTACTTCCTCCGATTGGAAACAATCTTAGAATAGCCCATTTGAATTTTCTTTTGAACATCACGAACAGTGCACTGCCGTAGGCTAGAAATTGAATTAGTAACAGTAATACCCAACCACCGAAAGGCGGAAACAGAGGGTATAGAAAAGCCGCGACAAACTAAGGGAACATTAGAGGAAGTCGGACCAATTAAAACTAGAAATTCACATTTCTCAACATTAAGAGAAAGACCAATTTTAGAAAATAAATGTTAAACTTTTGAAACCATAAATGAGAGACCCTGCTTATTTTTACACAAAAGTAGAAGATCATCCGCATAGGTAAGATAAGAAACATCTGAGAGTCCAATGAAATAATTTGATTTAATTTCATCTAATATATCACAAATGCACATTTTGAATATACTAGGTGATAAAACCCCTCCCTGTTTGACACCCTGACATAAACGGACAAACGGAGGTCCAGATTTATTATTTCGGAGGAAAGAATTCTCATACCAAAAACGAAGAAGAAAAATGACTGAAAGATTTCCACCATTATTAAAGAAGGAAAAAAAAGCTTGACTGTGGACTACACCATCAAAAGCTTTAGAAAGGTCCAAAGTACATATGTAAAGTGGCGACCCCTCAGCCAGGCTATTGTTAAGGGCAGAAGCAAGAATGCGGTGTGCATGTTGACAGCCAATACCAGATTGAAACCCGAATTGATTCAATCCGAAATTTATATTTTCATTTAAATGAGGAATTAAAATATATTCAAGGAGTTTACTCAAGTTACACATAGTGGCTATAGGGCGATAAGATGAACAATGAGAAGGGAGTTTTCCCCGCTTTAAAATTGAGGTGACATTTCCACAGAGAAAGCTATCCGGAACCAGTGAAGATGTTAAACACATTTGGAAGAACAACTGAAAATGAAATAAAAGAACAACACACTTTGGATTGATAGTATTTATACTAATACCATCAATATCATTAGATGAAGATTTCAGTTGCTTAATTGCATTTTCAACAGCAGTTATTGATATTGTAATAATATGGCCTTGATGAAGCGAAGGCGGAAGAATTTTAGAAAGCAACCGAGAATAATGTGACTGCACGAAAAAATTAATTTCGGAAAAAATTCCCAAATAGTAAACATACCAATCTGAACTCGAAATCGAATCACTATTATAAAGATCACTTTTATCCAGCTTCTCAGAATTGATCAATCTAGACCAATCCTTTTTAGAAGTTGGAAATTCCATACCCTTATAACGAATGGATTTAAGGTACTTTTTATAATCATTCTTTGTTTTCTGCTTTATACCCGCAACAGACCCCGTCGTAGGTCTACCACAATCAACCCAAATTCGAAGCCAAAGTTTTGCCGTATTTTTATAATTCTTTAATTCAGGATCGGCAGCCCATATTGATTTCCGTGTTTTATACTAATACGCTCTTCGGGAACTGCATTTTTTCAGCTTCTTTCATACATCTAATTATATCATCATAATATCTATCAAGATCACACTTACTACCCTTTACTTGCAATTGGAGTAGATGGTAAGGCACACGAATACAACTAAGCAATGTAGATACAGACAATACATATAAGGCAATATCGGCTCTTTCCCAATTACTACTTTTAAACCATTTAGAATTCCTAATAGGGGAAACATTGCAAAGCTTACGTTTCAGTTTAGCAGTAAATGAAAGCGAGAGATGGTCTAAGTCATGAGTCCCAATATCAACATGAATAATCGAGCATTCTAGCTGTGACGAACTGAGTATATGATCAATATTAGAAACACTACAAGATTGGTGGATGTAGGAGTATGGTAAATCTTTCTTCAGAATCACGTAAGGGGGTATGGACAGGCACGTACGCAGGAATTTGTTTCGGGGGGGGGCCAAATCCTTCAAACCCATTATTCTATGAGCAAAATCAGAAAATTATGGGAAAATGAAAAAAATCGTGAGATTTCGGGGGGGCCGGAGCCCCCCCCCCCCCCCTGCGTACGTCCCTGGGCATGGACTCCAATATTTCTCGGGATCGATAACTTTGTTCATCCAAATCCGTATTAAAGTCACCAAGAACTATACTACTACTAACAACTCACCGTAGCATCAAGCCGCCTGAGGCCAACACAGCTACGCACGCTCCTCCTCCACCCTAATCTATTCAAAGCCTCCCTTTATACACCCGGACACGAAGTTCCCATTTCCTTTAAATCTTTCTTTTTGGCGTTCTCCCACTCCCGACGGGGACGACCTGGTTTCCGTTTAGCCCTAGATGGTTGCCCGAAAGAACGATCTTCGGCAATCTGTCATCCTTCATCCACACAACGTGACCTAACCACCTCAACCTTTCTTTCATTATAGCCCTAGAGAGCGGTATTGAACCACATTTTTCGTATAGCCTATTGTTTGAAATACGGTCAGTCAACCGGGTACCCAGAACAATCCTTAAGCTATTTCCCTGGAAAACATTTAGCAAATCTTTATCCACTTTTTGGAGTGCCCATGCTTCAGAGCCATATTTGACCACTGTCATCACTGTAGCTTCTAATACTCTAATTTTGGTTTGCAGACTCATTTTCCTATTCTTCCAAACTTTTTTAACTGTGAAAAAAACACCATGAGCTTTTGCTATTCTACTTGTAGCATCTTCACTGCTCCTACCCTCTTTACTAATAATACTACAAAGGTAAGTGAAGCTGCCCACCTAATAAATCTTTTCATTACCCAACGTCAACTTTTCATCTTCACTTATTCCTAGCCTTAGTGAATTAGTCTTCCTAACATTAATTTTCAAACCAATTCTAGCACCCTGAACTCGCAAAACCTCTAAAACTTCATTCATTTTGCTCACACTTTCATTTAGGATGCTTAAATCATCAGCATTATCCAAGTCCAGGAGACTTTTTCCTCCCTATTTCATTCCAAGATCTCCCATTGCCTTTCCTGTGCTCTTTGAAACAAAGTACATCGAAATAATCCAGATAAAGGGGGATTTAATACAAAACCAGCTGCTAACCTCATTTCCTACCTTAACCGCAGCAGTGTTATTCTCGTACATAGCACTAATCGCTTTAATGTATTTGTCTGGTATACCATACAAGGATAAAACCTTTGCCAAGAACTATAAAATCAAGTTTATTTTCCTTGACATGATTCATCACAGAATTTAAAGACTTGCAGGCAATAGCAAATCTATTTATTGAATCCAGAGGGCGACCACGCGTGGGAACTGCACCAGAGGTAAAAACCGAATGAATAGAGCTTTGATGAATTTCTGCAAGAGGCAGTTAACGAGGTTTGTTGCAGGCAGATAACGTCAAAGTTCTCGTACAGATCGTCAATATAAGCATCTTTATTTTTTGTGCCATTGATATTGTGCGATATGATTGAAATTTGTAAAGTCATTTAGAGGCTTGTTGACTTGCAAGACCACGGAGAACGGAGCATGACATGCTAAAGAACACGTGTTCACCATTGCAATTGACACATTTTGGTGAGACATTGCAAGGATTTTATTTTGCACTAATATGAGGGCCGGCACAACGAGCACAGGACTGGGACAAGAAGACTGGAAGTGGTGGGGTGATCGGCACTTAAAACAACACTTTGGAATATCCCTAAACTCGCTTAGTCTAAAGAATTCATAACCAATTCTTAAACCGTCTTTGAAATAAGCAGCTTTAGCAAAAGAATCCTCAAAATCAAGCTTAACGGTTTTCGAAGAGCCCAGCCTTTTGGCAGCAACAATACCGCTACAATTTGTGAAAGACTGAATCGCATAATCCTCTGGAACACCTTTTATAAGGGCCGAATATTTCTTAGAAATTTCTTTGGTTGACGTACCGGCGAGAATGACAGGAACAGATGCACGGAAGTCTTCAGCAGCAGATTTATCAATATTTACATACCACTTATCGTGAACAGGGCGAATACTGGAAACAAGTTCATGGCCACTGATTTTATCAATAGCATCTTTCCTTTCAATAGGATCCGATAAATGAGACGGCGCTTGAGAGACAACAATAGTGGTTGACTGGCGATTAGAGCCTACAGGTTTTGGTAACTGAGGGTAATTGAGGCTATAATTGTCCAACTTTGCTGACACAATTTGAACAAGCTGATAAACTTTGGAAACTTTAGAGGCTAACTGTGAATAGGCCACAGCCGGTAACGCTGGAATTTCAGTTGGAAGTTTAATCACATAAGTTGGCATAGTGATGCTAGCTTCATCACGCTTCTTCAAAAGATCGAGCATGTCCTTAATATTACTGGTTGCAGACTTTGCACCACTGCGACGAGGGGGGAATTTCTTCAGGCGCAAGTTTCGACAATAGATCAGCCTTAGCTTCAACTATTTTTTGTGAGGCAAAAAAGTCCACTCCATATTCAATAATTTCCTTCTCAGAAATCGAATTCAGCCAATTACTCTGGACAAAATTTAACACAGGCGAATAGATAAGTTCAAAGTCATTCAGATCCTCTGATTGTTCGCTAATACTTGGCATCTTTTCAAGGCACCTATTTTCAACCACCACAATTTTAAACCAATCAATTTATAAATATAGGTCACTGTTATAGATAGATAAATCGTGTATTTCAAAAGCCCAAGAGCCATATACACGCAAAAATTATGAAAAATAGAAAAATCACAACAGAGCAAATTACCAAACACACATTAACGTGATACTTAGCGAAAAATACCTTCTGGTAAATTATCGAGAAAATAACTTTAAATCCATATAATTAATAATAATTAATTGTAAAAACATTTCCTTCTTTCTAATCCCTTCTCTATGTACGCACCAATACGAAATGTTGTGGTTGTTATATGTCATTACAATCCCAAACCAATTATAGGTAAATAATAAGGTTACTGAATTAATTATGAAGCATAGGTCAGGATTAAAAGTCTCTGTGAACCCAAGCCAATTGTTGCGAAATAACAAGGTCACTGAATTAATTATGAAGCATAGGTCGGGACTAAGGCTCTCTATTATTCCAAGCAATGTGAAATGTTAAATTAATTCACTTGATAAGAAACTCACTGATTTAGTAATGCTCATAAAGTATCGAATTTTAGCTGTTCTCGCATTGAACTCTGAAACAAGACTGATCATTGGTATCAAACCAATGGCCCAAGTATGTTGAGAAAGGGCTCGTTCGAACGAAAATAAAAGTTCTGGTGGCCTTTTAAAGTGACCCAAGATATTAGAGGGCAACAGCCCCACTGTCCATGTGTTTTTTTTCTGAGTTCACCCAATCCGAATTTGGAGATATTTGTTTTGTTCATCATATGTGAAAGATCAAATAACTTTGCCTCTGGAGATAACAGGACCCCCCCCCCCCCCAACCTGGGGAAAGAGCTTTAAGTTATGAATTTTGCCTATTGTTTATGTATAGTATTTCGTATTTGTAAGTGAACAGGCATTTTTCGGGGGGGGGGAGGGGATTTTCCATGGATAGGGAAGTTTCTGGGGATGAAGTAACAAGGGGGAATTTTACACAGGAGAATTTATCAGAACTCCTATATGAAATTCGTCGTACTTTCTCTTTGCCAATTAAATTTTTCATTTAGAGGTGTTCCAAGGAAATTGTCATGATCCCCCCACGGTACCTGGGGAAATGGCTATAAATTATGAATTTTGCCTATTGTTAACAACAGACATTTTTAGGGAGAGAATTTTCTGCAGGGGGATTTTCTATGGTCAGGGAAGTTTCTGGAGATGAACTTAAAAGGGGAAATATTGCACAGGAGAAATTCACAGAACTCCTATAGGAACTTCATCCTACTTTCTATTTGCTGATTCAATCTAACATCTAGAGATGTTCTGGGGAAATTGTCTGCTGGAAATTTTCAGAGAGGTTAAAATTGTTGGGGGGATTTTTTCATAGGAGGGAGGAATTACCCACAGGAGAAATTTTCTGCAGACATTTTTTGTGGTAGAACTTTCTGTGGGAGGTATTCTTTATGGGAAAATTTTCTGCAGGAGAAATTCTTCATGGGAGAATTTTCTGCATAATAAACTATCTTAGGATGGAATTTCAAGGAAAATTTTCCTATCGAAGGGTTTTTCCAACATGATTTGAAAAAAATAAAATAAAAATTAAATGGAAAACTGAAGTCTTTTTTCAAATGAAAGTAGGCTAAGAAAATTTTCTTGATGAAATTGTCCACAAGTAAATTTCTGGGTGGAATTTTCAGCAGGGATGGATTTGTTGTGGGGGTTTCCCGGCATTATTTGAAAACAATCAAAAATAAAATAAAACAAGTTTTTTTCAACTGAAACTAGGGAAGAATATTGAAACTTAAAACGAAAAGAAATCATACCGTATATGAGGGGAGTTACCCCCTCCTCAGTACCTCGCTCTGTATGCTGAAGTTTGATTTTTTGTCCCAATTCTTTAAAAATAACTCCTGAAACACTGGGGCTATTTAATTAGAATACAAAACTTTTTTAAAATACTAGAAAAAACGTATATAAAGGACATTCCTCTCATATATGGAATAATTCTTGTTCGTTTTAAGTTTTAATGCTGAACCAATTCTCAGGGGAAAATATTGACACGTTGCTGAGTTTGAATAACCAAAAGTAGACAGTAGGTTATCTTTCTTCATCCTTAGCCCAAGTAATTTCAAATCTAGATTTCTATGATAATCACTTATGTAATTGAAGTTAAGTTCTCGAGTGTCTACTGACTAACAGATAAGTACCCAATTTGTTGTTAAATTTTGGCAAAGGCAACAGTTAATCTGAATAAAAACTGATAAGAAATATCAAAATCAATATATCGGTTATCAAATATCGAAAGTAAAAATATCAATATATTGTTTAATCAAATTATCACCCAACACTAAGATGAAGTGCCCTGGTCTAAAAAAAAAAATAATAATAATAATAAAACATTGTGCCAACATTGTTCTTTACTTAGGCAGCACTATTTTACTGCCTTTGATAGTAAACCAAAGTGTTTGATCATTCCTTTCTAACTGTATACTGGAAAAGTCTCATCTTAACTTTTCTTAGATGCCAAATTTGCAGCAGCTGCAAGTACACTTGTGTTAATTTTCAGAAGTGTTTTTTCTCTCAAACTTCTGGTAAGGGGTTTTAAAAATCACAAGCAGAACATCCAATAGTGTTGCTAGTTTGTAAACCCTTCTCCAGTAAAAAGAAAAAAATTAGAACAATTAAGATTTGGATAGAAGTCCAAACACAGTTATTATTTTCTTCAACAAGAGGGCCAAATATCAGAAAATAAAAAAAAAAAAAACCAACAATGTGGAGGCATTGCCCAGAGATAACCTTACACGTTAACAAACATTCACTGACTTCTTTGAAATCTTCATCTATATTCATAAACTGTAAATCCTTCAAGTACTAAATAGTTTTGATGTTCAGAGCTCTGATTTTTTCTCTTTGTGGAATGACTGACTTTCAAATGATTGCAAAATATCTGCTGATAGAATGAAGTACACACATTGTAACAGTTTAACTAGATTAGCTTATGTAATATCAAAGACTTTGTAGCCAGGAAGATGTTTTCTTCTTTTAAGAATGTGCCTATGTTTAAGCATTGTGCATTTTTTATAGGTTGGATATAGGCAACAATTGAGTTTTAACTATACTATTATTTGGTAGTGTGTATTTTTTGAAATGTATAAACAGGGTCAAATTTTTGTCATAAAAAGATAAATGCTATAAATATTTTTTAAATGCATTTTATGTATTTCTATATTGTTCACTTTGTTTTATGTAACTGACATTTTGTTTCAACATTTGTGACCAAGTTCATTAAGTTTTTAATTTTATTGTCAAAGAAATCTGCCACTTCTGAAGAATTCCTGTCCATAACTGTGGTTGTTACCTCTTTATTGTTAGTGAACCTTGTTCCCTAAGGAATTTCTTTAAGGACCAAAACAAATGAAAATTACTTTATCTATGGTCTGAACTGTAAGTTGGATGATACAGTAGTTACTGCCAAACAGGCCTGATAAAACTTTGTCTTTGTGAAGCAATGTATGGAATTGCATTGTGCCATAGGACAGTAGGTCATGCTGCTTGTTCTGTGGGGTATGGTGACATTGGTTCAAAGTCAGACAATACACATCGGGATTGATTGCTGGGACATTTAATCCACCTGTAAAATTTCAGCTGTTCATTATTGCAATAATTTCATCTACACACTACATATGATGATTAATGAGTGCAATCAATGATAGGAAAAATTACCTGATTTCTGTGGAATTCAACTCTATCAACCAAGGTACTCTTGAGAAAATTTTGAGATACTATGGAGCCCCTGAGAAAACAGTGTCACAAAGAGTTACATTACATGGAAATACAGAACGCTGTGTTCAGACATAAGTTTGGAATATCAGGTATTTCTGTATCATGTCCAGCATAAAATAGGGCTGTGTTCTTTCTCAGCTCCTTTTGTCCGGGTCATCATCTACATACTACATGAGTGTACAGGCTTTGGCATCCAAATTAGAGAAGCCAACCCTGATTTTGCTGACAATATTGCCTTGATGAAGCTGACTTGCCCTCAAGAGTAACACAGAGAAGAGAAAGAACATGGTAACAACTAATGGCTTAGAAAATAGGAAAAAAGCCCCTTAAAAATATTTCAGACAGGAAAACTTTCCGATGTTTGCCTAGTGGATGCATTCTTGATTGCAAGGGATGAACTGATATCAAGTACTATAGATTTTGACATTGGTGCCTGGGGAGAGGGACGCCCCTCCCCCGATGTTTTCAGCCAGTCAGTTGAAAATTTGAGCCTGTAAAGTACTTATGGAAGTATATGGTGTAAAATCAATGGAAGAAGATCAGTCTCTTTAAGTAAAGAATAAAAAATGGAGTAATTTTAATACTAATATCACCCAAATCAGTCATTAAAAATGAACTGTCAGTTTGTATTTTCAAGTTATTTTCTTCAACCTTTTATCTTACCTTTCTATGATAACTCAATCCCCAAAAGGCAAAAAAAAAATAATGTTGATACAAATGTAATATAAATACTATAGGATTTTCTACAATGCATTCTGTCTATATTTTGCAATATGGGTAGAAAATTCCAAGTGGGTGGGGGGGGGGGGCAATTTTCTAAAGGATTGGCGTCCACAGAATGAACACACCTAAAACTGTTTTGGCAGTGATGCACATGCAGAATGACTGGTGGCTCTTCGTGGATTTCCTAGATGCAACCAGTGGCACAGGAGGATCTAAGGTAAGGTAAATCCCTTTAAGTCCCCAAAAAACAGTTGGCATGCTCTTTTGGTCTAAAATTGTCTGGGGCAGAACATGCAACTTGGCTGTGGTTTCATCTCATGGGCTTATTAAAAAAAAAAAAATAACAAGAAACTTTTTTCTGTGTGAATGAGCCTTCTTTCAATGTTCAGGGCCACTGGCTGAATATGATTATCTGAGGAAAAAACACAAATAAAGATGCATCCATGCCTATCCTTCTTTAAGAAGATCTAAAATTTTGCATTTTTGCAGATAGTTGCTTGAAACCTCTACAATAAGATTCTCTGATATGATGGATTTCATCATGTAATTTTCATCACAGCCCGTATGCTTTTGCAAATTTTGTTTCTGAAGAGTTCTTCTAGGGAACAGTTTTCTTGGATTAATAACCTCAGGGGGTTTTAGAAGGGCTCTTGGAGTTTGGGTCTTAGAAATTTTAGCAAAGTGCTGAAATTTCAAGGCATAATCCCCTCCCTTCCCCCTCTCCTGCATATTTAACTGTACTTAAAGTACCTCTTATATATTGGTGTCATCATCTTTTTAAGTGGGAGGGGGATAAATTTTCTTCAGAAGTGGCTAAATCGATTAAAAGCAAAGCATATATTATATTTCTGGTCATGTCTACAGTTATATTTTTGGTTTCGCTATTCTTTATTCCAGTTTTTTCTTCTTTTTTTTTAGTGGAGATCCTTTTTTATTTTTAGTTTATTCTTCAGGTCTGCAGTTATTAGCTACATGAGCACAATGTTACATATTTTGTTGTATATTTGAACGTTGCCATGTTGCTTGTTTGCTCCTCAAGAGTTTCTTGTTGATATTGCTTGCTTGCTTGTTGCAAGTGAGGGATAAATATTTAAATTTATTCCAGATTTACCTGGACAGCAAATGCTGAATGATTACACAGACTATCGAAATTATAGTGAAAAATTAACAATTTTTCTGGTTTCAATGTCATTAAAAAAATAGTTTTGGAACCCTTTGACTCCTCTCCTTCCTCTGTTTGAGCCTGTGAATCTGTCATAGGGAGAATGATCCTGCTCCCTCCCTTTCTATGTTCTTAGGGAGGATATATTGTCAGACCTTTGAATAGGGGTGGTGAAGGGTCCTAAGACTGGTCCAAAAGAGTGCCCCCTTCTAGAAAAAATTAAACAGCTTGTTTATGAATGTCCTTTCTGTGCTTTTACAACAACCACCACAACACCTGTGTTACTTGTGCATGTGTATAGATTTTGTTATTTTTCCTAGATTTTAATCAAAATACAGTGTACTTCAAGTATTTATTTTTCCATTCTAGAAAAATGGGAGAAGAAAAACCAGCAGCAGCATTATCTGAAGAAATGTTTCGGAACCCATCCTTATTAGCAGCTTTACAGTCAAAGTTAAATTCAATGGTTGGCCAATCTTCCGATTATGTTCAGGTAGTTACTAAATTAAGTTTTGCACAAATTGTGCAAACATTTTTTATCAAATCCTCATCTAAAGACTATATGCTCCTTTTTTTTGCTTGTTGTCTGACAGGCATAGGTACTGGTTGTTTTTGTAATTGTTTCCATTGACCCTATATATGTTGCCTGTTTCTTGCTGTTTCAGTGAATTCGTCATAGCCCCCCCCCCCCAAAAAAAAACAAACTTTGATGGTGTTTCTGACAGGTAATCATCTCAGCATTTTGCATATACAACTCAAAGACATATGAACTTATTCCAGCTAGAATTTGTATAATGTTGTGATATATAAGATTAGGCTCATTTCATATGCCTAGATGGAATTCAGAGTCAAAATTAGAAAACAAAAAGAAAGGTCAATAAATTGAAAAGAAAGGAAACCAATTTGATAACATGAAGATTAAATGATTTAAACAAAAATTCATGTAAAATTTGGCAAAGAATTCAGGAACATATAATAACATAGAATGAATAACTTCCTTGAATATTAGGTTAAAATGTTATTTGATATGATTGGTAGTATATAATTAAAAGGCTAATTAAAACACAGAGACGGAGCAAATGAAGGAAACTGTAAGTTCCCTGTATAGATAAGAAATAAAAAAAAACTTGAAATAGTTTTTTTTTTTCAGTAATGAAGGTGCAAAAGTTTTTTTTTATCTTGAAGTATGGCAATGATGGGGGACAGGATAGGTGCAGGCTGAGGAATAGCACGGAGTAGGGGGAATCTAAATAGGGAACGACTTTTAAACCATCTGGTGGGTTTATTTCTGCATTTTTGAAAGATGGGACATAACGTTATTCTCCTACCTTTTTATAAGCAGTGTGGGACTTCAACCTCTTCAAAAACTCTACACAAGGTTTGTCAGGGTGCAAAATTTGCCTGGCTTATTTTAGTAAAGGCACTACACATGTGATATAAATCCTAAAAGAATGAGAAGGGGGGCGCTAAGTCTATCGGGAGATTTGAGGAGGGAAATAGAAGCATATCTTCAAAACCTACTTTACTAACAGCTAGAAAAAGGGGGTCAATAGACACTATTTTTGTCTATTATGAAAATGCATATGTGTGATCTAAATGCCACACCTATGCAATTACTGATGTTTAACGTTGGTTTGAAATTAATGTGACTGGTTTTGTATGTTACACTTTTTTCTCTTTTTTTTTTGCTTGCTTCCTTGCTTGTTGACTTGCTTACTTAATTTGGTTGTGTTTTTATATTTCTACTTTACTATTTGCAGTTGTTGCCAGAAGTTGTAAAGAGGAGGATAAGAGCATTGAAAAATCTTCAGTTAGAGGCATTTAAAAAAGAGGCCAAATTTTTTGAAGAGGTTCATGAACTGGAAGTAAAATATCATCAAATGTATCTACCCCTGTACGAAAAGGTAACTTTACTCTTGGAACTGCTATTAATTCTTAATTTTACGAGTGGATGTTTATTTACTAATGTGAACCCAGTAAACTCAACTCGTGCATAATTTGGCTGCAAAACACTTTATTATGGAGCAGTAAACACCTTACTGATAGGAGGATATGCCATTTAATGCATTACTAATAATTGGGAAAACACGTTAGAGGAGAGAAGAAGTGCTGGAGGGGGGGGGGACTATGTGGATAATTTTTGGAGGGACATTGTTGAGGATTGTGATATCTGTGTCAGCTAATATTTAAGATTGTAACGACAACGTGAGAGACCATGGTGATGATAATTATTGAAGCCCTTGTCTTCATTGCCATTGCAAGGATCGGCAACGAAGACAGTGATTCTCAGTATTGCTGTTTTGTTATTTTCGATGTTGTTATTATCCGTTTTGGCTTTGTCTAAACAACATAACCATCATTATATTTATTGTCGCCATCATTATCATCATTTAAAGGTATTAAACATTCTCTCGTGAAGC
Source organism: Artemia sp. Qi Xiang Cuo (assembly GCF_049724085.1). NCBI lineage: Eukaryota > Metazoa > Arthropoda > Branchiopoda > Anostraca > Artemiidae > Artemia > Artemia sp. Qi Xiang Cuo. Next base: position 50,664,300 of record NC_142798.1, on the reverse strand, counting down.
TTTCTCTTGTCTCCCAATTTTCTTGTCTCTCAGTACCTCTCATACTGCCTCCAGTACGTCATGTAATATTCCCATCATATTTGTTGTGTTGACTCGTGTATGGATGGAATTTTATGTAGGCTGAAGTTGCTATTACTTGTCTTGTGACCAAAAAAAAATGTCTGAAGTGGAGAAAAAGGGCTCTGATCAATATGTTTATTTCAAGTAGGTATGAAATAATAGATAGTTTAGAAAGTGTAAGAAGTGTTAATAGATGTGTAGACATCTTTGTGGAACCTAGTGTGGGCTATAAATCTATCCTTGAAGGTTTACTCATCTAGCAAAGCAAATATCTGAGATTGTGGTAAGTCAGTATTCTGTAGTGGGAGGGAAGACTTTAAAAGATTTTCCTATGTCCTATTGTAGGATATACAGCTGTTCTTGAAAGTTGCATTTATCTAAATGTAAAAGGTTTCTGTGTCGGTGAAGAACCGAAATTCTGTACCTGCGCTGTAAATTGTTGATCATGTTGCATATCTTGTAGCTTGACCCCCTCCCCTTGTCTAAAGAATAAAGGTTTTGCCTATATCTTTGTAAGGCCTTTCCTTTTTTAGAATAACTAAAAAAAACTTTTTCTACAAAATAAGTTTTTCAAAGAAAAGTAAAGAACTCCATTAAACCAAAAATGAGCAAAAATAAAATCGAATAATCTACCAAGCGTGAAACTACCACAAATCAGCATCGATAAATAAATGAAACCCAAAACGAACAGAAATTAAAATAAATAACCGAGTCAAACTCAAAACGAACAGAAATTAACATAAGTTGGGCTCAAAACTCCTATGCCTTCCCAAGGCCTGAACATAATTTTCACTTTACTGGAAAATATACAAATGAATGTGCATTGTCAGTTTAATATATATATACTGATATTTAGTAATCAAAATGTTAATATTATTTGATTTATTAAAGTTATGAAAGAAAAAACATTTATATTTTTTTCAGTAAAGTGCAAATTATGTTCTGGCCTTGGAAAGGCATAATAGTTTTGAGCCCAACTTATGTTAAAAAATATAAATGTTTTTACTTTTATAACTTTAAATAAATCTAACAATATTAACATTTTGATTACTAAATATCAGTAAATGTATATTAAACTGTATATCATATCATGTTGATCAACAAACCCATGTGACATTGTGAAATTTGAATTGTGGATTATTGCCTCAAATTGAGTGTCCAAGACATTTTTCCAAATCTAGTGCGTCATTTTTTTACTTAATATACCCTTAAGTGCTGTATTATAGTTACTCACCTTGGTGTTGTAATCTGCTTGTGTGTTTTATAACTGGTGATATACAGCTTTAATTCCCCCGAGATTTCAACGTTCCCATATTTTGAATTTTCTTTGTCGCTGTTGCCGCTGCGCAGTGGCCAAATAATTTTCTTTTGGTCGAATTTTGAAAACCCAGCCAAAAAGTAAAAAAAACACAGAATAAATGTTTCTGAGCCTGCCAGAGAAGGGAAACCTGGTTACAGGAACAGGAGATGAAATAGTAAGTCCGTTCCAACCTTCTTCTCGCTCTGTATCAAGAACCCCTCACCCCTCCTTAACAAGAACAGGATCAATAGTTTCTGAATCCGAGTCTGATTCCTACAGATCCTTCTCATCAGATTTCATGGATGACACCATGATAACTGTTGGAGCTAATACTAAAAGTGAGGGTATTCCCCCATTGTATGATGTTATTTCTAACACAAAAACCTCCACGGATGACTTTCAAGAAGTTCTCCTTCGGAATGCCAAGAAACGTAAAAACATTTTTCCAGCAAAACCCCTCAATTGCAAGGCCGAGAAAGACCACAATATCTCCTTCCAACTGTACTTAGAGATTTCTGCCGAGCAACCTTTTATTGTCAAAGATATTGCCCAAATCAGATTGGCGATTTTCAAAATAATTAAATCAGAATTCTCATTCAATATTAATAAAAATGGCGCAATTTTAATACCTCTGAAGGATAAAGCAGCATCTGAAAAACTTCTGATAACTACTAATCTTTTAAGAATGTCTATCAAGTGTTGTTATTTGTCTCCTCCGAAAAAGGAGACAAAAATTATTATTTACAATGTCCCAACGGACATAGCACTATAGTAGCTGGTCATTGGCCAAACAAATAGCCAAGGGGAACCTATATCAGTGTCAAGTGTCTCTAGGTTGGGTAAACCTAATACTAAAGTCCAAATAATCAGTAATTCATTCCTATTTGGTTTGAATGAGGAGGTAAATCTGAATCAACCTTTGTTGATGTTTGGCCAAAGAAAAGCCTTCAAAGCCTACTGGTTGAAGCCTATCCAATGCCATAAATGTTTGAAACTAGGACATATAGCTAAACTTTTGCTTGTCAAACACTATAACCTGTGCAAAGTGTAATAACCAACACAATGAGGATGGTACCTGCCCCCAAAAAAATCCCAAATGTATTAACTGCAAAGGCCCTCATCGATCGGATAATAAATATAAATGTCCATCGTACAAACAGAGCTGTTGCTCTAAAAATTGCCGAAGAAAGGTCAATACCTTACGCATTTGCCGCTATGGAGGCTAGAGCAATACTAAGTCAAGTCTCAAACACGCGTAATAGATCAGAACCTCTGGTGCCTATTTCCATTGGTGTCAATCAATCGAGTACCCCTCGAGCAGCCGGCAATCCCCATCGCCATATTCACCAAGCCTTGAGGAAAACAAAAATAGGAGAAAATCAAACCCAAACAAAGGGTATATATCCCCTTTGCATCAATGAGAACGATTATTCCCCATTAATACCATCGCCGAGGAAAGAATATAGCAAGAAGTGTCAACCCAATCCCCTAATAGTGAAAACATCCTATCTGATATGTGCCTCTTTATGCTCAACATGTTAGCCCTGGAAAAAGTCACCCTGACACCCCAGCAGAAGTCGGATATTGCCATTGAGATAGCCTCAACCTATCTCTCAAAAGAAACACTTGCCCAGGCTGAAGCTCGCTTCACCCAAATTATGAATAAGTACCAGCCATCCTGTTAAGCTCAGATCAAAAAAAAACTGGCCACTGACAGGGGACTGTAGGGGGCATTTTTCCTTGACAAAAAAAAAAAAAGAAAAAAAAAAGGTTTGATGCTCCATGGCGCAATATTACTATCTAAAATCACAGACTATTGTGAAACTTAATAGATAATCTGTGCTAAAACTGTTAGTTTGCCCCTTTGTGGTAAAACATTTTGTGGCCAATTTCAAATACTCCCGCCACTTCGTGGATCCCTCTCCACTATGAAATTTCGGCTATTTCCCTGTTGCAGTATTGATCAGAAGTTAACATTAGAAAATTCCTTATTTTCACAAATTTCATCAATCCCCCGCCCCCCTTTTTAGAAATCCTACGTAGGCTATTCAGTTAAGTCCACTGTATATAAATAAAAGATTAAGTCATAATTTGTATATAAATTAATTCATACCTGTGAAATGGGACAGTTGCAAACCACTTCGGCGGCTCACCAAGTTTCTTTCTGCTTTCGCAATTACGAACAATACAATTTTGGACCATTTTTCATCGATTGACGAATACATACTATTCCGCTAATGCAAGAGGAAGTGGGAGGAGCTGTTTGTGCGCACCGAGAATGAAGAGCCAGAAATCATCTGCGGTAAACTTACTGCTAATTATCTTTATAATGCTTTCAACTATTAAAAAAAGCACTATCCCTTTCAATTTCCAATCAAATGAGCCCTTTTGAAGTTTCTACGACAAAGCTTTCAATAAAAACCTTATATGCCCCCAGGGCATAACTTACAACCCTTGCCCCGAGGGCTGGTGGGGGGGGGGATTGTCATCCTCAAAGACCTAATTTCCAGAATTTTCAACTACGTTGAAGAAAATTGCTATCTCAAAATTTTGATTGGATGTGTTTGGGGAAATGGTGAACTTATGTGTGGGGTTAGCTGTCCTCCAATCACTTCCGTTTATTAAAAAGAGCACTAGCCCTTTCAGTTTCCAATCGAATTGGCCCTTTTTGAAGTTTCTATGGCAACGCTTTCTATAAAAACCTTATATGCCCCCCCAGGGCACAACTTACAACCCTTGACCTGAGGGCTGTGAGGGGGTTGTCATCCTCAAAGACATAATTTCCGGGCCTTTAAACTACGTTGAAAAAAATGGCTATCTCAAAATTTTGATTGGGTGTGTTTGGGGAAATTATGGGCGTAAGAGGGGGCTACTTGCCATCCAATCACTTTCGACTGTTACAAAGGACACTAGTACTTTGAATTTCAAATCGAGTGAGCCCTTTTTCAAGTTTCTACGACAAAGATTTCAATAAAAACCTTATATGCCCCCAGGACCTAACTTATAACCCTTGCCCTGAGGGCTGTGTGGGGAGTGTCATCCTCAAAAACATTAGTTCCGGACTTTTGAACAAAAACGAACAAAATGTCTATCTCAAAATTTTGATTGAATTTGTTTGGGGAAATGGTGGGTGTGAGAAGGGTGTATGTTGTCCTCCAACCACTTTCGACTATTGAAAAGGGCACAAGTCCTTCTAATTTCCAATCTAATGATCCCTTTTTGAAGTTTCTACAACATCACTATCTATAAAAAACCGTATATGCCCCCAGGGCACAACTTGCAACCTTGCCCAGAGGGCTCTGAGGGGGTGTTATCATCCTCAAAGACCTAATTTCTAAAACTTTTAACTACGTTAAAAAAATGGCTATCTAAAAATTTTGATTGGATGTGTTTGGGGAAAAAGTGGGCGTGAGAGGGGGGTTAGTTGCCCTCCAATCACTTTCGACTACTAAAAAGGACACTGGCCCTTTTAATTTCCAATCGAATGAACCCTTTTTCAAGTTTCTATGACAAAGCTTTCAATAAAAAACCTTATATGCCCCTAGGGCATAACTTACAACCCTTACCCTGAGGGCTGTGGGGGAGTGTTATCCTATTAGGTATGATTTTTGGACCTTTCAACTGCTTTGAACAAAATGGCTATCTCAAAATTTTGATTGGATGTTTGGACTAATGGTGAGCGTGGAAGGGGTGTTAGTTGCCTTCAAATCACTTCCGACTATTAAAAAGGGCACTAGCCATTTCAGTTTCCAATCAGATGAACCCTTTTTGAAGTTTCTACGACAACGCTTTCTTTGAAAACCTTATTTACTTCCAGGGCATTACTTATAACCCTTGCCCTGAGGCTTCTTGGGGGTTGTCATCCTCAAAGACCTAATTTCCAGAACTTTCAACTGCGTTGAACAAAATGGCTATCCCAAACTTTTGATTGGATGTGTTTGGGGAAAAGGTGGGTGTGAGAGGGGGATTAGTTGCCCTCTAATCACTTTCGACTATTAAAAAGGGCAATAGCTCTTTTTTCCAATAGAACGAGTCTTTTTTGAAGTTTCTGCGACAACGCTTTCTGTAAAAAAAAAAAAACTTATATGCCCCCTGGGCATAACTTACAACCCTTGCCCTGAGGGCTGTGGGGGAATGTCCTCATTAAAAACATAATTGCTATCTGGAAATCAACTACGCTGAACAAAATGGCTATCTCAAAATTTTGATTCGATGTTTTTGGGGAATTGATGGGCGTGGAAGGGATGTTAGCTGCCTTCCAATTACTTTCGACTATTAAAAAGGGCACTAGCCATTCCAATTTCCAATCGAATAAGCCCTTTTCGAAGTTTCTATTACAACTCCTTTGATACGAAGTGCCCTGGTATGGAAAAAAAATAATACGTTGTGTCAACATCGTTCTTTACTTAGGCACCACGATTGCGCTGCCTATGAAAAAGGGCAATTTCAATTTCCAATCAATGAGCCCTTTTTTAAATTTTTGCAGCAACTTTCTATATAAACCTTATGTGCCCCCAGGGCATAACTTACAACCCGTGCACTGAGGGCTCTAAGGGGGCTGTCATCCTAAAAGACCTAATTTCCGGAACGTTCAACTACGTTGAACAAAATGGATATCTCAAAATTTTGATTGGATGTGTGTGGGAAAATGGTGGGCGTGAGAAGGGCGTTAGTCGCTATTTAATCACTTTCAACTATTAAAAAAGGCACTAGCCCTTTCAATTTCTAATTGAATGAACCTTTTGGAAGTTTCTACGACAACGCGTTCAATTAAAGTCTTACGTACCCCAGGGCATAACTTACGGACCGTAACTTGAGGACCTTGGGGGGAGGGGTTGTCATACGTACATACCCAGTTATATGAACTGTAAACTATGTTGAATACAATGGCTATCTAAAAATTTTGATTGTATATGATTAGGGAAAAAATGGATGTGTGAGGGGGGTTGTTTATTCTCAAATCCCTTTTAATTGTGAAAAAGAGCACTCACCCTCTGAATTTCCAGTCAAATGAGCTCTTTTTCAAGTTTTAACGACAAAGCTTTCAGTGAAAACCTTGTATACCCCCAGTGCATAACTTATAATCCTTGCCCTGAAGACTGTGGGGGGAGAGTCCTGCTCAAAGGTATAATTTCCTGAACTTTGAACGTCGTGGGACAAATTGGCTATCTCAAAATTTTATATGGATGTGTTTGGATAAATGGTGGGCGTGGAAGGGCTGTTAATTGCCTTCCAATCACTTTCGACTATTAAAAAGGGCACTAGCCATTTTAATTTCCAATCCAGTTAGCCCTTTTTGAAATTTCTACGATAACGCGTTCTATAAAAACCTTATATGCCCCCAGGGCATAACTTACAACCCTTGCTCCAAGGGCTGTGGGGGGGTTGCCATCCTCGAAGACCTAACTCCATCCCCCTACTTAAAACTACGTTGAATAAAATGGATATCTCAAAATTTTGATTGGATGTGTTTGGGGAAAAGGTGGGCGTGAGGGGGGGGGGTTAGTTGCCCTCCAGTCACTTTCGATTATTAAAAAGAGCACTAACCCCTTGAACTTCCAATCGAATGAGTCTTTTTTGAAGTTTCTACGACAATGCCTTATATAAAAAATAAAACCCTTATATGCCCCCAGGGCATAACTTATAACACTTGCCCTGAAGGCTGTGGCGAGTGTCCTCCTGAAAAATATAATTTCTATTTGGAAATCAACTACGTTGAACAAAATTGCTATATCAAAATTTTGATTGGCTGTGTTTCGGGAAATGAAGGGGTGTTAGTCGCCTTCCAATCACTTTTGACTATTAAAAAGGGCGCAAGCTACTCCAATTTCCAATTGAATGAGCCCTTTTCGAAGTTTCTACGACAACTTCTTCGATGCGAAGTGCCCTGCTCTAAAGAAAAAAAAATAATACATTGTGCCACCATCGTTCTTTACTTAGGCAGTGCGATTGCGCTGTCTACGACTAGTGTAGGTAAAACAATTTGTTGTACCCACTTGAAAAAATTATTTAGCTTTGCTAAGTAAGGTTGAAATGTGGAAGATTAGAAAACTGTTTATGGTAATCATAGCCGAATATCCAAATTATGTGCAGGTATGATGATGATAGGCTAACAAGTTTTAAGAGCCCGCTGGCTGAACTACTATTATGCGCCACTCACTCAAGTTTACGCTGTGTAAAATTCGTGTACACAAGTACCAAAATTCCACCCCCTTACGGAAATTAAAAAAATAGGAGGTCATTTTTGGGGGGTTAAACACCCCCCCCCCCCTCCCATTCATTCTATTCATTTATATTATTTTACTGTGTTCATGGCCGTATATTTGGCTTTAAAATACACTTATTTGTCTATATATCTAATATGCAGAATAATTGTACCAAACACATTTTGCATGCAGACCCGTTTTGCTTACCCCCCCCCCCCCTAATGTGCAAATATATACCGCACATTTATTTCTAAAATAACGAAGAAATTAACAAAAAAACTGGTGTGTTGTCGAATTTTGCACAGTGTAAACTTGAGTGAGTGGCGTATAATACACAAGTACCAAAATTCCATCCCTCTACGGAAATTAAAAAAATAAAACTCGAATAAAATTCTTAAATTTGGAAAGCCTTATTTTCTACGGGGGGTGTTTTTTGTTTTTTTTTGGGGGGGGGGGGGGTTAAACGCCGGCCACCCTCGTAGGCTTTGGTGGGAAACACTAAACTTGAGGAAACTTACATATTCATAATTGGCATAATAATATGATTCTTTTGACATATCTATTGGTATCAATTCGGTTTTTTAGAGTTTCGGTTACTATTGAGTCACGTCGCTCGATACTTACAGTTCGTTACCAGGAACTATTTGATATACAAAGAACAATTATTAGAAGAATATATAAAGAACTCGCTTCATGAGCTTTTAGGGATGGGGGGGGGGGCTTGAAAATGTTAAGGTTCATTCAGGTTCTATGCCTTTTAGGGGTGATTCCCGCTTTTTTTCGAAAATAATGCAAAATTTCTCATGTTCGTAAATATTGATGGGTAAGACTAAACTTGATAAAACTTACATATTTGAAATCAGAATAAGCATCTGATTCTTTTGATGTATCTATTGGTATCAAAATTCTTTTTTTTAGAGTTTCGGTTACTATTGAACCGGGTCGCCCCTTACTTACAGTTCGTTACCACGAACTGTTTGATTGCTATAAATTATGTAGGTGTGCACTTAAATTTTTGGCAACATGATGTTGGCTATGAATGACACAGTGCATTGTGAATATATTCGGCATCTCCTTTTTAAATATGCGAGAAACCCCCTGTAGCGCCCTACCATCGCTGGAGCACCATCTGTGGGTATTGATAAAATATTACTCAGAGGTAATCCTTTTCCTTTAAAAAACTCATCTAATGCAAGAAATATTGATTCTCCCTTCGTGTCAGTTTGCAAATATTTAGCAATTAATAAATCTTAGCAAATTTCTTCTTCCTTTATGAGCCGTATGTATGCTAAAAGTAAAGCTTCGTTTCCTGGCAAAGTTGATTCTTCAAGCTGAATAGAAAACCGAGATGTTTTTAAATAGCCACACAATGAATCTTCAATATCTTATGCCATTTCATCAATTCGTCTTTACACTTTATTATTGCTCAAAGAAATGTTCTTGATAATATCAAATCCTGGCTTGTGTAACACAGTACGTATTACTTCACTTATAGCCGGTATTATTAGTTCTTGCCAATAATATGTGGTTTTCCTGATTAGGCAGTCATTAGTGAAATATTATAAGAAGCAAGCCATCGCCATCTTGTGAGGTCGCGGTTGAAAAGAGTTTTGCCACTGTCGGTTGTTGGCTAAATTTTTCTTTTAGTAAACGATAATAACTTAAATCCTTATTTATTTTTTTTGTCTAGTGTCTAGAAGGCTTCGTAGCTTCGTTTGATAATGTTTTCTGGCAAATCAGACACATTGGCAATGACATATTTACAGACGACTCAATAAAGCCATATTTCAAATATTTGATATTATATTGTCTACATTTTTTCATTGGCTCAGCCATTATTATCTGTAGAAAAAAATAAAACTTTTGTGGAGATATTTAATGAAATATAAATAAACATGATATCGTTAATTGTAAAACACATATAATTACAAAAAAAAATAATACTCACCATTTTTTTTAATTTCACTTGGGTGTTTTCACTAAATTTCACTTAGGTGCACTTGGGTGTTTGTTTATAAACGATTTTTGAGACTTTGAGAATAGACATAAATATTGGAAAATGTGATAGAAAAACTGGAAATACAAGAAAAGAAGTGAAGATAAGGTCCCCCCCCCCCTGCAAAATATGTTAACTAAGATTAATCTGCTTATTATGAAGTAAGAATTGTTTCTTAACATGTTTCCGTATGTACTGGTCAAACCCTAGGCTTATACCATGGCTTGAAATTCTACTCAAATAACAAATTGCATTTTCCGTAGAATTGCGTTGTCTAATCTGGGAAAATGATGTCCTATCTTTGACACACAATATTGAAGCTAGAACAATGTAGGAGCATTGTAGCCTATCCTAATCATAGACAGAGTCATTATTGTCTTTAGAAAAAATAGAACTTTTATAACGGTATTTGATGAAATATAAATAAACATGATATCAATAAATATTAAGCACATATAATTTCAACAAAGAAATAATAATACTCACAAATTATAGTCGCACTATTTATTACATATCTTTAACAAATATTAATCACGCTAACTTAAGTGATAGCAACTGTAAGAATTTGAGGTTATGTTGCATTCTTCTTCTTCTTCCAATTTATTGGAATTGGGTGGTAAAGTTATGTTGATATATTTTAAACTACTTCTTCTTGTTTCAAAGTTGTGATATCTTCTTTCATATATAAATTTATGAAAATAATATTTACTTTACAGTTTTACATTTTGTAATTTAATCATCTAGTCTTAAAATGTACTGGTATTTTTAGCGTATTAAACTATTCTGTTTTGTTTTATATTATTATTACTATCATATATATTGGTCGATGTATAAATTCGTTAATTTAAATTGCTTTTACCGCTCCCCTACGGCTAATTATCGCCCCCCAAATTCACATGTGCCCTTCACCGCCTCCCTGGTTTCCTGCTGCGCCTTCCACTGGGCGGTAGCGCAAACTTTGGAAATCCCTGCTTTACATACTTCGGTTTTCAGATGTAACTGGATGTTCATGCTTTCAATTTTTTTAAGTGCAGCTTTAATGCTGAATAAAAATTAATTTATAAAATGTTGCAGAGGCAACAAATCATCAATGGAGTTTACGAACCCTCAGAAGCTGAAACCCATTGGGCTTTAGATGAAGAAAATGAGGATCTTTCAGAAGAAGTGAAAGCCAAAGCAAAAATTGCTGTAGTTGAAAAGGAGGAAATATTTCCTGAAGACGTTAAAGGCATTCCCGAGTTTTGGCTCACTCTTTTCAAAAATGTGGATATCCTTGCAACCATGATCCAGGTATTCTTCTTTTTTAATCTCATCGTTGGTTCTAATCAGTCTACTCTCTTTTTTCTCTGATTTTATGAAAATATATATCAATGATCGTTCCTTGAAAAGGGTCCTGAAAACTCTTGCAGTGGGTTACTAAAAAATTACTTATTTCCAACTTTAGGGGTCTATTGATTGCACTAACTAAGGGTTTTTGATTGTGCAGAACGAGTATTGTTGTGCTTCTTGTTCCTAGTTAACCATCGTTTTTGCAGTAAAAATGAAACCGGTTTTAGCTTTGGTCAGATAAGCGGTCCTGGGAAATCTGAAACGCGTCTCAAGACTTCCTTGTCTTGGTCAGCATCACATTCATCAGTGTTTGCCAGTAATTTCTCAAGAGTGAGTTTATTATTAATGTTCTGTTAGAGAATGTATATTTTCTGGTGAAGGTGAGATTACTTCTGACAAATGTTTTCTCGCAAATGCTCTCCGGTTCTGAGAAAAGAAAGGTGTTTGATCCTGGCCAGTATTTTCACTTTGAGTGGAATCTCTGGTCAGTGCGAAAATAGGCCGTAGATGGATGCTTTGTTAAAGCATCCACCGGTAATTTTGTTAGACTTCACTGCCTTAACATTTCCAATTGAAACGAAAATATGTGTAAAAATAGTTAAAGTTTTTAAATAAGTCTGTAAAAAAAAATAGAAATTTTTTTCGAAAACCTATAAAAAAAAAGCTATTCAAGAGAAAACTCTTCCCCCAAAAAATTATACACAAACGAGTGGTACATTGTCTCATTAACCAGACATTGTTTTGGCTGAAATTTTGGTCACCATTAAAATAGACCCTGGGTGGATGCGGTTTTATTGGTAGTTGTTTCCAAACAAACACTCTACCCAGATGTTAGACGAGTGGCACAAATTAATTGTGTATTATACCGTTTTTTTTTTTTTTTTTTTTTTTTTTTTTTTTTCATTGTATATCTTTTACACTTTAAACTGTTGTTACAAGTTCTGCGTGATCACCGTTTTTTGGTGAAAATAAATAAATAGAATATGAACTTTGCAAGCATTAGCTTGATTGGCACAAATGTGGTGATCAGCTTTGAGTCAAAAAGGCCTGAGCTTACTCTTACTTAAGCATGGGCACTATTCTGTTTTTTCTGAAGAAACAGAAAAAATAAAAACAGGGCTAGAATAAAACAGAACAGAAACAGAACAGGTCAACAAAAAACAGAAGACTTGTTTCTGTTCTGTTTTTTTGGTAAAAACAGAAAACAGCTGTTTTCGTTCAAAAAACAGCTGTTTAAACATCTGTTTTTCGAACACCTAAAGCTTAAAGAAAAAAACGTAAATGATAAGTTTTGGCTTATCAAAAATTTAATTATAGCATCAGTTGTTCAAGCCTTAAAGCTTATCATTTAAAAATTGTGCTTTACCCTTGTTTGGACACTGTCTGGGCATACTGCTTTTGCATGAAATACTCAAAAGATCAAAACGCCTGTTCGCTCGACACACTAGTAGTAGTACGCTAAGAGGCTTTCGAGTGATTTCTAGTAGTTCCGGATAGATCTCTTTGTTTTGAGTCCAGAAAATGAATGGCTCTCCAATATGAAAACGTTAAATTTTTAGTCTCTCATTTACTTCTTGTCAGGATTGCCACTTGCCGCGGGTAATACTCTTCTCTGGCGGTAACACTTTTGAGAAAACCCAGTACTATTACAGGATTTTTTTTTTTTTTTTTTTTTTTTTTTTTTTTTTTGCAAAAAAAAGTGCAGTTTCTAATAGATATATAGATAGATATTTATTGCAACAAAAGCCTTTTCGGGCCATGGCAAAATAACAAAACAAAAATAAATACAAAAAAAAACACAATAAATTACTCACAATTCATCAAAAAAGTTTCTCTATGTGCCATACCCACTCTTGCAAATTTACCCAACCTTGTAAAATCATCAAAATTTCTACTTTTTAAAATTTTTTCAAGTCAATCCACCCCTCCAAAATCTGTTGAAAACACTTCCCTCCTCAAATTTCTTAACTCCTGGCATGTACCCATAAAATGGATGAGATCTTCCTCCTCTCCACACATAGGACACTGGTAAGGACCATTTTTAATCCTATAATTCCCAATATATTTCCTACTTTCTCCAATACCCAAAAAATTACCACGAACCGAAATTACCCATCTTAAATCCTCACTACTCATCCCCGCTTTAAAGTAAACTTCCTCCCCCCAAACCTCCTTTGCCAGCCCATACAGCCCCAGAGACGCCGAGGATGATTTCTGATTCTGCCACCTTTGAATTTCCTGCTCTATTAGTCTATTCTTTACTTTTTTTGCAACTAGCCCCACTTCCACACCTAGCCCCTTCCCCTCATTCCAATACTCACTAAAACCACATATAGATGTGGTTTTTAACCCGGTTTGGCCAAGAACTTTTCCTGCCATCTACTAGCATCTCCTCATATGCATTCTTTACTAGCCTCCTACTAGGCAGATTTATAATCCTTTCCCAATAATTTACTATCCGCACTAACCTTCCCACCCTTAATGATAACAAACCTAAATCACCTTTTAATACAACATGATTCAACTTATCCCTAACCCCCATTAACCGCTTAAAATACATCAAGTGTAACCGGTCTACCTTATCCGCCCTCTCTATACCCCACACCTCTGCTGCAAAAGACATTACGGAAGCTAGCTTAGTCTGGAATATCCTTTTCTGAAGCCTAAGGTCTGTCAGGCCTACTTTCAAAACACTACTCTTTAAAACTAGCAATATAGCCCTAAGACCTTTACTAGCTACATAATCATTTTGCCCTTTCCACCTACCATTTGAAGCAAACTTGCATCCTAAATAAACAAAATCTTCAACTACTTTAAGCACTTCTTCTCCTACACTAAACCTTTCTTTTATATTTCCATGTTGTCGAAATACCATAACTACTGACTTTGTGACATTTAGGACCAAACGCTTCTCATCTAGGTATGAGGACACCATTCCTAGAAGTTTTTGAAGGTCAGGCCCATCTTTAGCCACCAATACTATATCATCCGCAAATAACAGAGCGAACACCTGCATTGCAGACAGATTTAGAGTTGGGGCTCCCTGCCCTACCATATAATCTTCAATATCATTGAGGTACAGAGAAAACAACCTAGGTGAGATTTTACAACCTTGTTTAACCCCTAACGTACTGACAATTGCCCTAGAGTAAGACTTTCCTACCTTAAATACCATTCTAACAACCAAAAACATTTTAACAACCAATCCTACAAAACGTCTCGGCAGTCCTAACTTTACAAGTCCTTCTACTAAAAAATCTCGTGAAACTTCATCAAACGCATCTCGCAGGTCCAAAAAAGCTGCGTAAAGCCTACCATCCCTTTTCCTCATATACTTCCTAATAAGCCTATACAAAATAAATATCTGATCTACCCCACTATAATCCTCTCGAAACCCTGCCTGAATTTCTATTAACTTATTTGATTCTTTAAGCCAACTATCTAATCTAGCCACTAACACTTTACAAAATAATTTACTAAGGCTATTTCCTAAATGAACCCCTCTATAATTCTTATGCAATGCTCGGTCTCCCTTTTTCAAAAGTGGTAAAACAATTGAAATATTCCACTGTTGAGGCCACACCAACTTGCTAAGGATACTTGAAAATAACGTTGATAATAAAGGCAACAAATATACCCTAGACCACTTCCAGAGCCTTGTTGGGATGCCATCAACTCCTGGTGCTGAGGTCCCTCTCATCTTCTTTAGCGAATTCCATATTTCCTCACCTGTGAAAGGCTGCAGTAGTTTGTAATCTTTTTCCTTTAGAGGGAATTCCGCAAGGTTTTCGCCGACCACCCACCGACTCAGGCTATCCGTTTCCTCTCTTTCTGTCATCTTGCTTTCGATTAATTGTGGCCAACTTTCCGCCGGCGGGATACTCGTCTTGTCAGAAGCGTTAGTAACTGATTTTTTTTATTATTTTCCAGAACTCATTCTTGTTACTATTCCTAAGTTCCCTTTTCATTCTCTCTGCTTCTTCCTCTTGAAATTTATACTTCTTCACTTTTAACAGTTTCTTATACTCTTTTCTTCGGCTTTTATACATATTATAAAGATCTTCCCTATCCTCGTATGAACATTGTCTCAGCAGTTCCAATGTTTGCACCAACTCTGATTTTTTCTCTACGCAATCACCATAAAAAAAAACATTTAACTTCCGTGATTGTTTCTGAGCTGTAGTAACACCTACTTCATACAAACTATCAATTAATACCTTTAATGACTCTTCTGTTTTTCCTTCATTTGCCAAAATTTCTCCCTTCTCTATTCCTGCTTGAAATTCATCTCCCAACAGCTTAAACATAACCTTCTCTTCTTCTTGTGATTCTAGTCTCAATATATCACTAACTTCTAATCCTTCTTCTAATACCTTGCTCCTAAAACTCCCCAATGACCTCTTTAATGCCCTCTTTTTTAACACTTTCAAAGACAACCTAATCGGCAGGTGATCAGAACCCAAAACCGGGACCACCCCTAAACAAGCACAATCCGGCCAAAGAGACTAATTTACAACTATATAATCTACTACACTTGGATACTTCCCAAAAAAGCAAGTAAACTCTCCCCGCTCTTTATCCTCCCCGATCCTCCCGTTAACTATAATAAAATTTTCCTTACCACAAATTTCCAAAAGTTTACTTCCCCACCTATTTTTTCGGCGATGGTCCTTACTGGTCCTTGGAGGGATCTCATCCATTTCTTCATCACCCATTCCATCACGACGAGATTCCGAGTGGGTGTGGTCTTCAAATTGGCAAGACCATGGCTCTTGCAACTCCCCAGTGTATGCATTGAAATCTCCTAAAAGAATAAAGCCATCGGCAGGAAACTTTGTCAAAAAAATATGCAACTCTTTTTGAAATATCTCCCATGTATCCTCATCTGAAAAAGAACTACTTTCTGGAGGGATATAAATAGAACAAAACGCATGAATTCTTTTTCCCCGTGAACTTCTTACCCAAACTAAGTTACAATACACACTTTTTTGCTAGATCACATCATTGGATGACAAAAAACATCTGAAACAAACAACGATACACCTCCATAATAACAAACATTTCTCGACATTTTACGATTTGCACTAAAACAACTATAATTCTTAACTATAATATTTTCTCCAGACCTTGTATCTGCAAGAGAGATAATTTGAGGATTACAAGCTTCAACCAGGTCCTTAAACTTATTTTGCGTGAACCCTTGTATGTTCCAATGTGACAAATTTAATAGAGAATTTTCACCATGGCCCAAATTTCCCTATACCGCCTCATTTCCCATCGTCGGTTCGTGCTGTCTTGGGCGGAAAAGTTTTTTTGGTACTATCGCCCTCTTAGCGTCATCATCACCCGAGTTTACTCTGACACTATACTCTGCGGGTCTTGGGCGGTTTACCCTCATTGGTTCGTTGTTATCAGGACTAATAATTTCCGCATTCGAGCTTTTCGCGGGATTACGCTGCTTTAGTGCTGGGATAGCTTGCGATCCCCCTGGAGCTGGGGTTTCTATTAAAGACATCACCAAATTACGATCTTCGTCCCCCATTTCAGAGGTCGCGGAACTACAAGATACAACCGTTGCCGAAGATTCAGATCTAGTCCTAGCATTAGACGGATATGCCAAGCTACCGTCGTCTTCAGGGGGCATGTTGCTATAGATGTCCCGACCGACCATGCCCGTAACTGGCGGTGGCGCCGAGTGTGCACTATTCTGGGGGGGCGGGGGTTCAGCGGTCTCTATACGAGGAGTGTTTACACTTTCATGAGCGGTGTTACGTTTTTTTTCTTCAACAAGGCCACTTGTGTAATTATACATGAAAATCTGGCTACTAATGAACAACTTAAGTCCGCGTAATTTCACATCAACAAAACCCTCAGTCTTTGCATCTTCTAAAGTCTCTTTCAATTTTTTTTCTGGCAATCAACTCATTTTCCGTGTAATCAGGACTAATTGATAATCCCAACCTTCGCAAAAGAAAACCTGATTTTAATACATAGTCCCGCCCTGCAACACTTGCAAATTTGATCACTACAGGACGGACGCTCATTGAACTTTTAAGTCTGAAAGCGTCACGCACATCAAAAAGACGGAGATTTAAATTCGGAATTCCCGCATTCAAAGCAATGACAACATCTTCCAGAAGTGAGCGCCCCCTATGCTGCGGAGTTATAAAGCACTACGTTTCCTCGCTTCATGCCAGTTTCTAAATACTGAATTTTTCTCAGTGCTAATCCAACTTCTTCCCGTACATTTGACACATTTCTGTGAACCGACTGCGATTCTCTTTGAATATTTTGGACTAACGACGCAACATTTTCAAATTTATTTCCCAACTCAGCCACATACGACGTCATTGAATTGACCTGCCTTGACATCGGGTCAATAATATCCAACTTCAAATTAATTGCTTGAATTTGCGTTAATAATGCATTAATATTATCTTTCATTTTAAATCAGAAATGGAGATCAAAAATGAAAAAGACTTATCTTTACGTGAGGGCTGTGCCCCACGGGTGCTTCCGTAACCGGCCAAACTTGCAAGGCACAACCCAGCCTAAATTTTGCTCGGCTATAAAAACAGAATTTAACGAACGAATCCTAAAATCGTAATTCCACTTTCAGTCCAAAATTCAATAATCACTGGCAAAAGCTTTTGCAAGCAATACAAGAATTTCACTTTAGATGCTATTTGTTCGAATGAAATTTAATCCGATTAGTTAGATGTTGACACCTTGAAAACTAGTTCAGTACTGAACTAGTTATAAAAGGGCGAAAAATTGTCTGTGCACACAAATATCGCCATCTTTTTTCTTTATGGTTATGTTCTTCCTTTTTCCCGTCCCTTTTTTCCAAAAGTGCGCTTTTATGTTTATACAGCATCTTCTTGAACTTCCCGGAAATGCCCGGATATTTCGAAAATAAAACAATTTTCGGCATGAAATTATGCAGTCAGCTCGAAGTCATGAGTGTTTAAGCAGAGCCCATAGTTTATTTGGGAGGGGGCGCTTTCTCCCTCCAGACCATGCTTTCCACTCCTCCCATGCTGATGCTCGGACTTCGGAAGCCATCTTAAACAAAAGTTCGGTATGAAAGAAGAAAGAAGGCTAATTAATTCCTAGCCAATCTGTGTGAAAATTTTTCAAAAGGAAAATTAAGGGTTTAAGGGTAC
Source organism: Artemia sp. Qi Xiang Cuo (assembly GCF_049724085.1). Taxonomy (NCBI): domain Eukaryota; kingdom Metazoa; phylum Arthropoda; class Branchiopoda; order Anostraca; family Artemiidae; genus Artemia; species Artemia sp. Qi Xiang Cuo. The sequence continues at coordinate 50,646,243 of NC_142798.1, read as the reverse complement.
TTCGCATATTTTTGCGGCACTTCGCGCTAGAAAATATTGTTCAAGGCCCTCCACGAAATTCAGTCTTAGGTAAATAAGTAAAGTGAAATTTCTCAAATTCCGAATTTCAAAGAAATTTAGACTCTTTGTTACATAATACTTTTTTTTTTAAGTATTTTCTTCTCTTAAATAGGTTTTCAATGGGATGCAAGTATAAGGACGATTACACTTTTTGATAACTTATTTCGACAATTTCTGTGGCTTTGCGGCAGAAGATAATTTTTACAACGCATGCACTTGCTCTATCATATAAATCATTACTACTTCAAACTTTTATTTTAAGAATAGGAGCGGGCATGCTTTTGAGTAGGTAGCTGCGTTTTCATGGTCCATTCCAAAAGGAAAAGGGGTAGTGACACCCTCGACTATAAATAACTGTAATTATACAATTTAAGAATATTATTTTTATTTCTTAGCCGACCCCCCCCCCCCCTCCTCTCCAGAATCTCTGGATCTGCTAATATTTCAAAGGTATATTATAAGAAATAATGCACTTTTTGCCCCCCTCCCAAGGATTTATATACATTCGTACTACTGATATTAATCCAAATTTGTAAAAAAAATAAAAACCTTACCGGAAAGTTCTACGTTACTCTGAAAGATAAACTAGCAGTTTCTCCTCAAAAGATTTTAAGGCATTTCCGGCAGAGTTGCTAACGCTGCAGGAGCGTCTTACGATTTTGAAGCCTGTTTTATCCAAAAACGACTGGAACCAGCTTTCCTCACTGGATTTTACCATAGCCTCTTGTACTTCAGCAGTACAAAGGCGAGTTGAAGTGGGCTCTCTTGTGGCTTTTGCACCATTACTTAATATATCGTATAGTACTGGGGTCAAAGATTGAGGGACCAGAGAACGATCCACAAGTGACAACCTTTCAAATATTGAAGGATTCAGATAAGCTGCCTTTCGGAAAAGATTAATTGCAAAATGAAGGCTTGTCACAAAGTACTTTTTTTTACTCGATGACTATGAATTCTATCACCGGCTCTAGTATTACAAAATAGCTCAGGCTCTTCTAAGACTATGTGTGCTCGACTGTCAATTAGATATGTAAGAGGAACTTACCATTACAGCGATATTGGGCATGGGAGAAAGTACGGTAATAGCAGCTTCTAGTACAGTCCAGCCATTAGACCTAAGCAAGGGACTCTTGATAAAATTGTTACATTCGTCAAACGTAAAAAGCTATTTGTAGACTCAATCATTTCCAATGTGCTATTCCATCGCACTTTCATGTCAAGAGGAATATGAGAACGAAGGCCACTCTTCACAACATCTTTTAAAATTACCATGCTGGACAGTGGAAACTTTTAGTTTTCTCAATAATTTTCGCGGTTTTTCGATGTTTGAGCAAGTGTAAAGTGTCTTCGGATAGCCTGTGCTACAACATCTTTTTCTGACAGACCGCAAAAGTATCTTTACTTCCCGAGTTTTCAGAACAAGGAAGAGAAAGGCCGTCTGAATAATTTTCACCGCTTGGATCGACATCATCGACTTTATCAAAGGATTTCAAGCAATCTTCTTCAGTTATGTCATTGGGTGGGCCAAAATCAAAGAGCACGAGTAACAGATGAATGGAGACAATGTTCAAAACATGAAGTTCAGGAACGTGCTCATAGCCTAGAGTCACAATGCAGAACATCTTATCTGTTAGTGAAAACTTCCTGATTGCACGTAGATTGCTGGAAGGATGTTAGTAGTTGTATGAGAGTGATTAATCCTCTTGAAATGTGAAACACTGTGGAGCAACCTCTGCTCATTTTTCATATTCCTGGGGTAATAGGCAGTGATACCTATAAAACCAGATCCTTTTGCAGACCAGCAGTCACAAGTCAATCTAGCCTTAGTTGCAGACTTTTTTTTTTTTTTTTTTTTTTTTTTTTTTATTATCAGAAGATAAACAGGTACTTTGAAAACAGGAAACAGAAACAGTGCCCATGCTTTCTCGTGCTTCGGCGATGTGGATAAAATTTTTTGATCTAAAATATTTTGTCTTTAGGTGTAGCATTTTATGACAGAACTTAAACCACGAGTAGGGCTGATTAGAAAGGATGATATGCTCGATTGTTTAATTTTGTTTTTTATGCAGCAAAAGAAGAATATGCCAATGTCCATTGGAATATGCTCTTTCGATAAAAGTATAAATTTTGGTTTTCCTGTTGATGGGCAAGGTTTTATTTGATGAATTCACTGAATCATACACTAAAAAGGTGTAGATCTCCTCTATTTGATCTAAGTTTGCTAGGTTATTGGTCTGAAGTTCTGACTGAGTTTATCGTTTGGTTGAACGCTTTTCTCTATATCAGCTTTTTATTTCTGCTCATTTGATTAATCTTTTTTTTTTCTAACATGCCTCTTGTGTATTATCTATTCTCCTTTGATATGCTTGATTAACATAGTAAGCTTGAAATAGGTCAGTACCCCATCCTGACTCTTTTTAATGCTGATTGAGGAGATATTAAGTTATCTAAGCTCATTTTACATGCTTAATATTGAGTTGATATGACAGGTTTTTTGTTCTAGATCAATAGTTCTGCTCTTTTTTAGTAATATTCTTTTATTATTTCAAATACTTGTTGCAGAGATTGTAGAATACTGCTTCATTTGCCATACTTCACTCCAAGTTAATGTAGCAAGTTTGATCTAGGCCAGTAGCTCTGTTCATGTTTCAGTAATCTTTTTTTTCATTTGACATGCTTAAAACCAACTTAACATAGACATTTCGATCTTTCTCGATAACCAGTGTTTCTGCTTTCGGGATTTCTCCCTATTAAATCGGAATTTTTGAGCCGTTCTAGGGATGAACTTTTCTGTTTAGGGATTTTCACAAGTCTTCGGGGCTTTTTAAATAAAAGGGAATAATATGGTTTTGGATCTTTTTTTTTACCGCACACTGTCGAATTGGGAAGCGTGTTATGTTTGATTACCTCCCTCTGTTAGATAGAGTCCTTAATCTGTAGGTGAAAACAACTTACAGATTACTGCATAGAATTCAAGAGAAGTGGGGTCCAAACTTGATTTCATTTCGATTATGACGTTTGCAAATGATCAGGGATTATTGACCCTGTGTAAGCTTAGTCGCAACAGCTTAGTTCTCGCCAACCCTTGGTTTTAAAGGATGGGAAAGTGTCGGCATGGAAAGCAAATGGACCAGGAATTGATGAGGCAAAGTTTTGCCGATGTTGAAAATGCGGAAAATGGCTTCTTTTTTTTCTTTTCTTTTTTCAAATAAAACCCCATTGGAACCGACCTATACTACATCGGCTCTAACATTTGGTTTTACTCTTCCTTGTTCTGACGTTGTTGTTGAAATGTTTCTCATTGCTGTAAAAATTATTAAGACGGGCAGAGGGAAGAAACTTACAACTTTGCGTGGAATTCTGAAAACATTATACGGTATGAAGTAAGCCCAAGAAAGTTCCACATTTATTTGTGGAGACTACTAGCTGAAACTGTTGCACCTGAAAAGGGTCAAGGCTTCTACTACCCTTGCAGGAAAAACCATGAAGGTATTGGAGTTAGTCAACTAGATTCTTATTCTGACTAAAAATAGTTTTGTTTATTTTTTGCTCAATATTAATGAATCTTCACAATGTTGTGACAAGTAGTGTGATCTTATAACCCAAATTACCTAAAATAGCCATACAAAATTAATCTTTTGGTATATTGTTTCATCATATCCACCCTTGACGTGCTGACTAAACCAACTTAGAAAATTAATTGGTCATGCATAGCAGAAAACAGCGATAAAGTCTATTTGTCTTACTCATCTTATTACACCCTGTACGCTTCGCTATACCTTACCACACAAATTTGTACAATGTCTAGATATCGCTTTTTTTCTAATTTGTATGTAATACTCAAAGTACATCCCAAACAATTTAGTATCCTTAGATTTTGAATTTTCAGCCGGACTTTGACTAGTCTGTTGGCGGACATTTTGTCTTGATAATGTTTTCCTGAATCCGGCGTCGGGATATGTTCAGAAAGACCAAACTAGTCAATAATTAGAAAGCCTTGTTTTTGAATGTCACAAGAAGATGATTGGTGGAAGTAACTTGTTAAAAGTGCATAACGAGGCTTTGCTTGTGATTTTGAATGATTTGCAAAATGGGGAAAACATGAAGTGGAAACACTGTCAATATCCCATATTTTCAGCGATTGTTTTTTTAAATGCTTAATGCGGAGGTTTCAAGTAACGACCTGGGGCTGACCGTTCCTACTGAAAGAGACGTAGTTGAAATTGTCAATAAAAATGAGGAAATCTCTGCTGTAATTAGTTGATTATTTATTTGTGTTGTTTCTTGATATTGTTATCCCAACAATTTGGTTTTTGACCGTGTTTTTTATTGGGAGTTGTTTTCGTTTTTAGCCACTTACTTAGCTATGACTTGTCCTCTAAAGCTCTGTCTAGGTAAGATATTTTCTATAATTGTCGGCTGAGTTCGACACACTTTAGAACAGTCTTGCTCTTATCTCACCCTCTTTCAACGTGTAGTCCACCTCTTGCTGAATTTCCAAAAGGGGCGTTTGACAACTCTTCGCCAAGTCTCATTCCTAAAGCATCTATGGACAATTCCTCCGGAAGACGTCGCAGTATTAATGATTCGTAGTTTTCATGCAGGAAAACATGAAACCTTCTAAGAAATGTACAACCAGTAGTAAACTTTATCAGAAAGAGATGTGACGCGTTCAATGCATATCGATTTACTTCTTCAATTTGTGTACGTGTAACTTTTAATGGTGTTAGTGTTTCTTCACCCCCACTCAACTTTACCCTATTGGGTAAATTTACGAGGATTAACAACATGTCAAAGAAACATGCTAATAAAAGTAGTGCCATTAGAGTCCTTATTTGATGCTCTTTCCTAATTTAGAAATAGATGTGGGTTGAGTTGCACAGGGGTTCAGTTACTCGAAAACCAATTTTTAACATGTTTGAATGGTCTTAAGTTCATTTTTGGGCAATAAGTAATGCATTTTATTTCGAATCATTGTTTCATTTCCATAAGGAAAAGCCAATATGTGAAAATGTTATAATCGCACCTGCAGAGAGGGGGGGGGGCAAGATTGGCCCCCAAATTAAGATCAAACTTCAAATTTTAAACTTTTTTATTGTGAATTTTGGAAAAAATCTACCTGGATATCGAAAATGTACTTTCTGAAATATTCCAGTGTTTCATTACTTCTTTATACTTTGCTAGTTTTTCCCTGATTTTTTCTCCCGTCTTAATTTGGATGCTCCTATCATGATCCAGCCTTTCTGTTTATTCGCCGTCTGAGAAACTTCTTGAAAAAAGTGAAAGGTTTGCTTCTGTATATTTTCTCTGGAATGTGTGGCTAATGTCTAGGCGCGGCTGTCAAATAAAGAAGAAACTAATTGTAATTCTTTTCGTGATTCTTTTGTCTGTTCATAAAGCAATGATAGATAGATAGATAGATAGATAGATCGTGTATTTCAAAAGCCCAAGAACCATATGCACACAAAAATTTATGAAAAATAAAGAAATCACAATAGAACAAATTCTACTTTGTAAAATTTTAGGAAGCAGCAAAACAATCCCATGTAAGTAATTTTCCCTTAAATCAGAGAGCACCGGGCACTTTCGGAGAAAATGGTCCAAATCTTCGTTCTCATCCCTACAAAGAGGACACACATACCGACCATCAGGATGTACTATCCCCCTGTCGAACACCATTTGCCTGCTCTGGATTGGAAGGCAATTTGCCCTAAGCTGAATCCATCGACATAAAATCATAGCCGGTATATTGAATTTAAAATAAATTTCCTCTCAAAATCTAGGTATAACCTCATTATAATGATTCAACGTAGCAGAATTTAAAACCAGCCCTTGCCAATACTGAATTTCTTGACCCTCTAAGATAAATCGTACCTGGCTTACTAAATTTGTTGGTAGATCACGGGACCCAAGACCGTCATTCCATAAGTAAGGCATTCCCACTCTTTCTAGTAATGACCTAATTTGGGATAGCCACGACATTTTCAAACCATAACTCAACATCTGATAATAAGCACCTCTTACTAGTCTATCTTCATAACACCTAATGAGCTTCAACCAAAATCTAAGCATCAAAATAGACCTACGTAGTTATAACGAAAACAGGCCCATATCACCTTTCAGAATCTGTGAATGAGTTGTCTGATGTAATCCAAACAGTCTTTTATAGTACTGGAGCTGGAGGGACTCCAGCTTCTGTGCCGCTTCTCCGCCCCAAATCTCTGCTCCATATTCTATTACTGGTAAAATTTTTGTATTAAATATTCTTTTATGCAATTTTAGGTTTTTAATTCCCATTATCGTCCGATTTCTAAAAATTGCAGACATGGCCACTTTACCTCTATTAATTAGTTCATCAACATGACTCTTTAAACTTCCATTTTCCGATAAAACAAATCCTAGATATTTGAAGAATGTTGAAGATAGAGTATATTTCTTTTGTCCTTTCTTAACAGATATAATTGAAAATTATTTGGTGATTGCACACTTGTAATAGCAAATGTAGCTTCAGGCTAAACTTGAGCCAATTAATTTTTCGCGTGGTTGCCGGGAATTTTTTGAGATAGGGTGGGGGGGGGGGTAACTGAATTACCAGGTCTTCATGTAATTTTTCCTCTTTTAACATATACTTAGCCATTTTTTAATCTAGTGGAAGGGGTGTGTACCAAACCACTTCCTTACCCAGTGGACGGCAAGAACTAGGCAACTTGAAGGATTACAAGTATGAAAGTGGGAACATTAGTCAGTAAAAACTGCATAAGAGGGCAACATTCCATGAAGTCCAGAAACAAAAACAGAAAGGACCCATCTTTCCTTATTTCATCGAAGAGGAGGGGGGCCTCATCGTTGAATTTGCCTCAAATGAGGATGGATTTTATTAGGAAATGTCGGGTATTGTCGATGACGTTTCGTATTTTACGTTTAACAAGAAACATTTAACAACGTTTCCTTCGTGTTTTTTTTCTATCCATTATACAAATATTTAGCAATAAATCGGGTGACTCTTCCTTTGAATAAGTATGTTAAGAGAAGAGTATCCGATGTGGTTTTTTATTAATACTATTATTGAAGTGGTCAAATCACATTTTTCTTAGACTTGCATGATTCGCGGATGCTTATCTGAAAATAAACGCCAATTTTGTTTGGTACTTTCTTTTATGGAAATGACGCGTCTAAGTTGACCATGAATAATACTGGCTGTGTTTTTCATGAAGGTTGCCGCTGGTTAAATTAAAGGAAATTTGACGCCCTGGTTAGAAATAGGTTTTCCAACTTTTCAAAATGGTTAACTGTGTGTATATTGATCGAGTGAAAAAAGTAAAATATTATCAAGGAGTCAACGAAGAAGTCGCAAGCAATGTCTTTTTTCTTGTAGCCAAGCTATAAAATCTGTAAATTTTTAGGATTCCTAGAGAAATGGGTGGGATATAGCTTTGCAACAGTCAAAATTTTGCCTGCTCCCCCATCTTGTGGGAGGCAACCTCTGCATTTCTGTTCATGGTAAACCGTTGATTGTAATTCTTCAATGGTTAAGTTATGGAATATCATTAGTATTTATAGTTGCAATGTAAAAAGAGGAAATGTGGTTTGTTTTACCGCAAAGCCTGGCCATCGGTTGTTTAAGTTACTTTGCCTTTATTCATGCAAATATTGTTGAAAGGCATTCTCTAGGCTAAACCGCACAGAGAATCCGATTTAATTTTTTACCTTAGCGAAAAGTAGGTAGCATGTCATCGAAATACAAAGTAGCAAGCGATAGTATAAGTTCAACAGAAGTAGAGATAAGGAACACGAACATAACACAAATCAATGATTAAATGACGAATAAACCGCACAGAAGTGAGATAAACCGCACAGAGAAAATGATTTAAATGATGAAAGGATCTAAAAGAAGGGATAAAGTAATCTAAATTCAATGTATCTTTATATAGTTAATTGTATTAATTATGTTAGATAATTAACAAGTACATTTTAAAAAAATAATATAAAATGACGAATAAACCGCACAGAAGTGAGATAAAAATAAACGATACCTTGAAAGACAATAATTAAGTAGATCCATTTAGGGAGAACTTCAACGACCTACTCTTTAGAACGCGCTATTACAATGTCAACATAATTAGATATAATGAACGCTTAGATTAATCAAATCAATGATTAAATGAAGAATAAACCGCACAGAAGTGAGATTAACCTAACAGATAAATCTATATAAATGATGAATTGATATCAAAGTAGGGCGCACGAACTCTACATACAATGTATAAAGAGATAGAACACTCTCTACCTAAGTATATCTCATGACCGATATGATAAAAAAAAAATAATATTAAATGAATAATAAACCGCACAGAAGTGAGAAAACAATAACAGAGACAACGAATTACATTATTTATTGATAGAAAAGAAGTGATAAAGACTACGACATAAAAAGTATAAATATATCGTACCTTGTATAAATACTTTTAGATAATGTACGTGTAGAGTAAACAAATACCTGAATATATGACGAATAAACCGCACAGAAGTGAGAGACACATAAGAGAGACAACGATTTAATTGAAGAAAGTAGATCAAAGTAGTGATAATTTCAATGAAATACAAAGTAGCACGCTATATTACAAGGTAAACATAATATGAGGTAAGTAACGCTTAGATAAATAAAATCAATTATAAAATGACTAATAAACAGCAAAGAAGAGAGATAAACCGCACAGAGAATATGATTGAATTTATGTCAGTAGCTAAAAGAATGTATCAAGTCAAAGAAATTCATAGTAGCAATCGATATTACAATTTCAACATAATTATATATAACTACCACGTAGACAAATCAAATAAATTATTAAATGACGAATATAAAGAACAGAAGTGAGATAAAAATAACCGATAACATGATTTACTTGATGAAAGGAGCTAAAAGAAGGGAGCAATTCAACGAAATTCAAAGTAGCAAGCGCTATTACAAGGTCAACATAATCCGGGTTGCAGCGGTAGCTAGCAACCTAGTAAGAGACGATCACCTCCAATGTTAAGAAATATAAAACCCCCCAACTCCTAAAAAAAGAGTCAGATCAAAACAAAAAGTACACCATTAGAACCGCCTTGTCCGAATCCTCTATAAAGGAAACTTACCGCCCTTTGGCTTGAATAACAAAGAAAATATATTGGCTTGAAAATCAAGAAAATTGACTTTTACCACGTTATTCTCCACAAACGGGATATTTTTTTCTTTCCGCTTTTTTTTTTTGCTCAGCTAGCTGGGCACTGGAAAATCATAGAGAGCTGTATAATAGCTCATTTTAAAGGAAATTGCAACATCTAGTCACTTTTGTATTTAAAAATAAAATACTTTTTAAAGTAGAATCAATTTTGTCAAAAAAATTGCATTTTTGATGTATTTTCATACTGCAGTCTTTTCAAAGATATTTGAATTTTGAAGCAATCAAACAGTTCATGGTAATGAACTCTTTAGTAATAATAGCTACTTGTCTCAATAGTAACCAAAACTCCTGGAACCAAAATTTTCTTTTTTGGCTTAATCGCTAAAATTATTATGTAAACTGCAAAAATATTTATGATGCCTAATCAGTAATAGTAAGTTCTTAATTTAAACAACAAAAATACATGAAAATTTTATAATTAGTTTTACTTTTTGTCTCCTGTAAGAAAATTTTTTTTCATCTCAGTTCAAAGTTATTATTGCATCCTGGAACTAAACTTTTTTTGGTTTGTAACCCGTAAAGTACGTATCTCTATATTATTGTCTTATAATTGCAATTACTTTAGTTTTCAGTCCAGAATCGCTAAACTTATTATGTAAACTGCAAAAATATTTATGGTGTCTAACCAATAATACTAATTTTGTAATTCAAACAAGATAAATACCTGAAAATTTAAAAATTAGTTTTTTTTTATGCTAGGTTTTAGATACTCGACACGGGGTATTGTGTAATTAATAATTTTAAACCTTGAAAAAATATGGTCTCACGCGAGTGGAAAAAAAGAAAGAATAAGCAAAAACAACATCAAAATAGAGCAATCCAAATTTCTACTAATAAAAAACTTTACTACACAAAAAATAAAGCCAACATCCTGAAATATCAGAAAAGTTTATTTAAAAGAGATAAAAATGCCACCGAGCGCAATAAAGCTCGAGCACGCGTAAGGATTGCTACTAAGATGTCTTGTGATCCAGGATTTAAGAAAATGAAATAAGACAGAGCAAAACAGAGGTATCTTACGGATCAGGGGTATCGAGAAGGGAAAATTGAGACAGCCTAACAAAAGAGCAAGGAACGGTATGATAACGATATAGATTACCGAAACAAACATAAGAAAAAAGTTGCTACCAGAATAATGGGTAGATACTGGGGTGACAATAGCTATAATGAAAAAATTAAATTCTCTGCGAGGTTGTACCGAAGAACGAATAAGGACAAAGGGAAAAATTACATTCAGAAATACAAGAAGATGGCTAAAATGCAGATTGATCTTTGTAAATTGAGAAACATTTTACGCATGTTTTATCGGGATCACGAAAATTATAATAAAGAACGACCTCTTGCCTATACTAAATTATATAGGCCACTTAACTATAGTATAGGTTAGTAAATTTACATTAAAAGACAATCACTGAAATAACAAACCATTCCATACATTGGACTTTGTTAGCTACTAATTGATTGTTTGAGTTTCATCTCTTACTATTTAAAAGAAGAAAAAGCCGTAGGCTTTTTCCTGTCTGTATTTATAGTTAAAAAACGAACTCAAGTCCAAAGAAACTGAACCCTGTGGTACATTCACATTATCTTCATTATTTTAGCTAGAATATAATAAAGATCAAACTCTTCCCTATACTAACTTCCATACGCAACTTCACTATAGTTAAGATTACAGTATTTATATTTTTACATTAAAAGACAATCACTGAAATAACAAACCATTCCATACATTGGACTTAGTTAGCTACTTGATTGTTTGAGTTTTGTCTCTTATCCGGGTTGCAGCGGTAGCTAGCAATCCGGGTTGCAGCGGTAGCTAGCAACCTAGTAAGAGACGATCACGTCCAATGTTAAGAAATATAAAAACCCATAGTTCTTAAAAAAAAGAGTCAGATCAAAACAAAAAGTACACCATTAGAACCGCCTTGTCCGAAACCCCTGCATAGTAAAATTTCTGTCCCTTGGCTTGAACAGCAAGGGAAATATATAGGCTTTAAAATCAAGAAAAGTGGCATCTACTACACCATTCTGCCTAAACGGGATATTTTTTTATTTTTTTTTTCTTTTTTTTTTCTTTTTTTTTATCCAGATATAGCTTTGCACTGGAACATCGTAGAGGGTTGTTCAATAGCTAATTTTAAATGAAATTAATTTGGTTAAAAATCTATATAAACTAAAATAAATTATTTCTAAAAGAGAATAAATTTTTCCACCATCCGGGTTGCAGCGGTAGCTAGCAACCTAGTAAGAGACGATCACGTCCAATGTTAAGAAATATAAAAACCCATAGTTCTTAAAAAAAGAGTCAGATCAAAACAAAAAGTACACCATTAGAACCGCCTTGTCCGAAACCCCTGCATAGTAAAATTTCTGTCCCTTGGCTTGAACAGCAAGGGAAATATATTGGCTTGAAAATCAAGAAAAGTGGCAGCTACTACAACATTCTGCCTAAACGGGATATTTTTTTCTTTTTTTTTCTTTTTTTTTTCTTTTTTTGTATCCAGAGATAGCTTGGCACTGGAACATCGTAGAGGGTTGTTCAATAGCTCATTTTAAAGGAAATTAATTGGGTTAAAAATCTATAGAAACTAAAATAAATTATTTATAAAAGAGAATAAATTTTTCCACCATTATTACAGTATTTATATTATGCATCATCATAAATTATAAAAGGTTCAAATGTTCGAATCCGGGTTGCAGCGGTAGCTAGCAACCTAGTAAGAAACGATCACGTCCAATGTTAAGAAATATAAAAACCCATAGTTCTTAAAAAAAAGAGTCAGATCAAAACAAAAAGTACACCATTAGAACCGCCTTGTCCGAAACCCCGGCATAGTAAAATTTCTGTCCCTTGGCTTGAACATCAAGGTAAATATATTGGCTTGAAAATCAAGAAAAGTGGCAGCTACTACAACATTCTGCCTAAAGGGGATATTTTTTACTTTTTTTTTTCTTTTTTTTTTCTTTTTTTGTATCCAGAGATAGCTTGGCACTGGAACATCGAAGAGGGTTGTTAAATAGCTCATTTTAAAGGAAATTAATTGGGTTAAAAATCTATAGTAACTAAAATAAATTATTTCTAAAAGAGAATAAATTTTTCCACCAAAAACTGCATTTTGATGTCTTTTCACACTGCAGTCTTTCAAACATAATCGTATACCAGCGGTTTATAGTAAAGAACGATCTCTCGCCCATCTCAGGGTTGCAACGGTATCCGGGTTGCAGCGGTAGCTAGCAACCTAGTAAGAGACGATCACGTCCAATGTTAAGAAATATAAAAACCCATAGCTCCTAAAAAAGGAGTCAGATCAAAATTATAATAAGTTGTCAAATTATATAAGATCAAAATTTTATATAATAAATTATATAAAATTAAAATTATATAAAGTTGTATGGAAAAGTTAAAATTGAGAGAGAAAAGTCAAGTATTTATGTTAGACAAGGATCTTTTGAAAATTTGCTTCTCTGCAGTAAAATACCTTGTCCAGTCGGGCAAAGCCACGGAAGAGGAGGTGTAGGAAGAGAGCAACCAGAATCTTGTAACAACAATGAGTGTGCTCAAAAGAATCTACCATATATACTTATAACTAAAGAACCAGTATCTACAATTACAACAAGCATCAACACTACAAATGCCCGAAATAGAAGCAAGAGCGAAGAGATAGTAAGAGATGAAAAGTGTCAATTAAAATGCTGCAAGATTAATTAAGCTGCTTGCTGTGAGTTTCATGAGAACTGTACTAGCTATATAGATAGGTGGTTCAGAGCAAGAAAACTAAGGTCATTTTGTGGTAATTCTAGTGTTTTTGGAATCAACAAGTAGCTGCTGTGGTTTTTCTAATAATTTCTTTTGTCTTACTTTATGTTCGAAGATTATAGAGTTAAAAATTTTCCCACACCGGGAATCGAACCCGGTTCTCCTAAGTGAAAGTTAATCCGGGTTGCAGCGGTAGCTAGCAACCTAGTAAGAGACGATCACGTCCAATGTTAAGAAATATAAAAACCCATAGTTCTTAAAAAAAGAGTAAGATCAAAACAAAAAGTACACCATTAGAACCGCCTTGTCCGAAACCCCTGCATAGTAAAATTTCTGTCCCTTGGCTTGAACAGCAAGGGAAATATATTGGCTTGAAAATCAAGAAAAGTGGCAGCTACTACAACATTCTGCCTAAACGGGATATTTTTTTCTTTTTTTCTTTTTCTAATCAAGAATGCGAGAAT
>NC_142798.1:50484883-50632238 GCF_049724085.1 Artemia sp. Qi Xiang Cuo | reverse complement strand
AAATAATTTGCCCCTTTTTTACAGAAAGAAAGTTATTAACTACAATTTTGTTTAGAAAAGTATTGCATTTAGTAAAGCAAAAAACCCATATTCTCTCCCCCTAATTTTAGGAAAATTAACCCACCCTACGTCTACCCTCTCATTGAGCTAATCATGTATTTTATTCAAGCGAGAGGCATATATTACTACCTTTTATTCAAATGTTATAGATAAAATCACTAAATGACGAAGAAGCAATTAAGGTAAGAAACAGTTATCTTTTCTATTTTGCCACTATTAAAAGTGTTTACCCCCTCCCCAGAAAAAAATCCTGGATTGACGCTCCCCTCCCGGGACTTTAAAAGAAACTTTATCGAAAGAAAGCTTGAAAATAATCTGTTTCCCTTCTCCAAAATAGCACATTGCGTCTGCGCCTAATTATTACAATTGCCTCAAAGTGTTTTAATTTTGACGGAGAAACAGTTCCTTTTGACTTTGGCTGCTGCGTTCGTAAACACAGAGGGGAAAGGGTGACAGCTAATTATAGGCCTCGCGCTGGAGAGCCTTGTGTCAAAACCAGAGCGGGTTAATAACAACAGTGACGGAAGTCAATGGTCGCTTTTAGCTAGGATATAGAACACTTAAAATTGCATAAATTTAACTAAATGTTAATTATTTCTTTTTGCGAGTGTTTTGTTGTAAAACGGGGAGGGGGGGGGGGTTAGGTTTTGAGGGTAAAAGAAAATATTTTATGTATTTAATTTTGACGGAGAAACAGTTCCTTTTGACTTTGGCTGCCGCGTTCATAAACACATAGGAAAAGGGGTGACAGCTAATTTTAACCTCGCGTACAGCATTATGTCAAAACCAGGTTAGGTTAATAACAACAGTGACGGAAGTCAATGGTCGCTTTTAGCTAGGATATAGACACTTAAAATTGCATAAATTTAACGAAAGAAAATTATTTATTTTTGCTAGAATTAAGGTCGTAAACAGTGGGGGGAGGAAGGATGGGGTTTACTTAACGAAAAAAGAGTGTTTTTTACACTTTTTATCGAGTATAAACATCATTTAGGGCCGTAGTGTGAGGGGGGGGGGGGGTTAACCGAATATATGATTGGGTGACAACTGAAAAAAAATTTATTTTTAAAATAAAAAATTAAAAAAGAAATTAAATTTATAAATTTGGCTGCCATGGATTAAAGTTCATCAATAATTTCATGTGTTCTATCCATTGTGTTCTGGAACTTTCTGATAATTTAATCACATTGCATGTCCGTTATATACGAAATCTCAAGGGCGAATTGTTATGTAACGGGGAAATCATATGTAACCAGCCCTCTGATTGGCTGAGAAGGAGGATGTATCCGACTCGCTGATTGGCTGAGAAGGATGCATGTACATTCCTGTTTTTCCATGTGACAAAATTCCTGTTTTTTCATTCTCACTGATAAAACCATATAACATAAATTAATTGCTTTTTAAATCAATAAATGTTACATAGTCAATTTTTATAAATTTCTCAATTAAAAAAACCATTAAATATACATTAGAAACATCAAATAAATCGAACAACACACATAAAAATCCATGAAAACATACATAAATGTGACAAAATTCCTGTTTTTCAAATTCTCACTGACAAAAAACCATAAACCACGTGGTTCTCGTGCTCATATATGGTGTTAAAAAAAGTTGTAGAGGCAGCAGGGGTGAAGCGTCGGGGCTTTAGGGTCACTTCTACTGGCGTTGTCGTAGAAACTTCAAAAAAGGCTCATTTGATTGAAAATTCAAAGGGCTAGTTCTCTTTTTAATAGTCGAAAGTGATTGGGGGCAACTAGCAACCCCCCCCCCCACCCCCAACGCCCATCATTCCCAAAACACATCCAATCAAAATTTTGGGATAGCTATTTTGTTCAGCGTTGTTGATTTCCAGATAGAAAATATCTTTTTGAGGAGGACACTCCCCCACAACCCTCGGGGCAAGGGTTTTAAGTTATGCCCTGGGGGCATATAAGGTTTTTATAGAAGGCGTTATCGTAGAAACTTCAAAAAGGCTCATTCGATTGGAAATTCAAAGGGTTAATGCCTTTTTAATAGTCGAAAATGATTGAAGGGCCACTGGCCACCCACTCCCACCTTTTCCCCAAACACATCCAATCAAAATTTTGAGATAGTAATTTTGTTCAGAATAGTTGATTTCCAGATGGAAAATATATTTTTGAGGAGGACATCCAACTACAACCCTCGGGGCAAGGGTTTTAAGTTATGCCCTGGGGGCATATAAGGTTTTTATAGAAGGCGTTGTGGTAGAAACTTCTAAAAGGGCTCATTCAATGGGAAATTGGAGTAGCTAGTGCTTTTTTAATAGTCGAAAGTGATTGGAGGGCAACTAGCCCCCCCCACGCCTATCATTCCCCCCAACACATCCAATCAAAATTTTGAGATAGCCATTTTGTTCAGCGTAGTTGATTTCCAGATAGAAAATATCTTTTTGTGGGGGAGGACACTCCCCCACAACCCTCGGGGCAAGGGCTGTAAGTTACGCACTGGGGCATATAAGGTTTTTATAGAAGGCGTTGTCGTAGAAACTTCAAACAAGGCTCATTAGATAGGAAATGTAAAGGGCTAGTACCCTTTTTAATAGTCGAAAGTCATTGGAGGGCAACTAGCCGCCCACGCCCTCCTTTTCCCCAAACACATCCAATCAAAATTTTGACATATCCATTTTGTTCCACGCAGTTAAAGTTCAGGAAATTACACCTTTGAGCACTACACTCCCCCAAAGTTTTCAGGGCAAGGGTTATAAGTTTTGCCCTGGGGGCATATAAGTTTTATTGAAATCTTTGTCAGAGAAACTTGAAAAAGGGCTCATTTGATTTGAAATTCAAAGGTCTAGTGCCCTTTTTTATAGTCAAAAGTTATTTGAGGGCAACTAGCCCCCCTCTCTCGCCCACCTTTTCCCCAACCGCATCCAATCAAAATTTTAAGATAGCCATTTTGTTCAGTGCTGTGGATTTCCATATAGAAATTATGTTTTTGAGGAGGACACTAACCACAGCCTTCAGGGCAAGGGTTGTAAGTTATGTCCTGGGGGCATATAAGGTTTTTGTTGAAATCTTTGTCATAGAAACTTGAAAAAAGGCTTATTCGATTGGAAATTCAAAGGGGTAGAAACTAGCCCCCCTCTCACGCCCACCTTTTCCCCAAACACATCCAATTAAAATTTTTAGATAGCTATTTTGTTCCACGCAGATTAAAGTTCAGGAAATTATACCTTTGAGCAGGACACTCCCCGCACAGTCTTCAGGGCAAGGGTTATAAGTTATGCCGTGGGGGCATATAAGGTTTATATTGAAATCTTTGTCGTAGAAACTTGAAAAAGGGCTCATTCGATTGGAACTTTGAAAGGGCTAGCAACTAGCCCCCCTCTCACGCCCACCTTTTCCCCAAACACATCCAATCAAAATATTTAGATAGCCATTTTAATCAACACAGTTGAAAGTTTTGGAAATTAGGTCTGTAAGGATGACAACCCATCCCTCCCCCACAACCCTCAGGGCAAGGGTTGTAAGTTATGCCCTGGGAGCACGTAAGGTTTTTATAGAAAGCGATGTTGTATAAACATCAAAATGGGCTCATTCAATTGAAAATTGAAAGGGCTAGTGCCCTTTTAATAGTCGAAAGTGATTGAAGGGCAATTAACCCCCTTCTCACGCCCATAATTTCCCAAAATATATCCAATCAAAATTTTGAGATATCCATTTTGTTCAACGTAGTTGAAAGCTCTGGAACTTAGGTCTTTTAGGATGATAACCCCATTAGAGCCCTCAGTGCAAGGGTTGTAAGTTATGGCCTGGGGGCATATAAGATATACATAGAAAGTTGTTGTAGAAATTTCAAAAGGGGCTCATTTGATTTGAAATTGAAATTGCCCTTTTTAATAGTCGAAACTGACTGGAGAGTAATTAACACCCCTCTCCCGCCCACCATTTTCCCAAACATGTTCAATCAAAGTTTAGAGATAGCCATTTTGTTTAACGTAGTTGAAAGTTCTTGAAATTATGTATTTTAGGATGACAATCCCCCCAGAGTCCCCAGGGCAATGGTTGTAAGTTATGCCCTGGGGGCATATAAGGTTTTTAATGATAGAGTTGTCGTAAAAACTTCAAAAAGGACTCATTCAATTGGAAATTGAGAGGGCTATTGTCTTTTTTAATAGTTGAAAGTGATTGGACGGTAAATAATTAAAGTTCAAGAAATTATACCTTTGAGCAGGATACTCCCCCTGTAGTCTTCAGGGCAAGGGTTATAAGTTATGCCCTGGGGACATATAAGTTTTTATTATGGCTTCCCAAGGCCAGAACATAATTTGCACTTTACTGAAAAAAATAGAAATGAATGTGCATTGTCAGGTTAATATACATATACTGATACTTAGTAATCAAAATGTCAATATTATTTGATTTATTAAAGTTATAAAAGTAAAAACAGCACACCCACCATTTCCCTATTGACATTGACATAAGACATTGAATCAAAATTTTTGAGATGGCCATTTTGTTTAACGTAGTTTCATGTTCTGGAAATTAGGTCTTTGAGAAAGATAATCCCCCCC
Source organism: Artemia sp. Qi Xiang Cuo (assembly GCF_049724085.1). Lineage (NCBI taxonomy): Eukaryota > Metazoa > Arthropoda > Branchiopoda > Anostraca > Artemiidae > Artemia > Artemia sp. Qi Xiang Cuo. The sequence continues at coordinate 50,627,641 of NC_142798.1, read as the reverse complement.
CCCCAGAAAAAAAACCTCAGGGCAAGGGTTGTAAATAATGCCCTGGGGGCATATAATGTTTAATATTTGTATGCCACCGCTGTTATTACAATTACGACTAGTCCCCAGCGTCGCACCTATAAGAGAATAGATTTGGTTTGTCTTCAAATCCAATTTTAAGTTTCAAGATATTCTGCGTATTCATGAGGTAGAAACTTTGCAAGACGCTGACTTGGCGTTAGTATTCTTTATTACTCATCGAGAAACTGAGAAATTGTATGAAAATTTAATGGTTGTTATGTTTCAGAGGCCTCGCTGGATAGTTACAATATCTAAGAGCTATGTTTTTACAAAATAATTAACAATAAAAACTAGTGTTGTTTATATTCCTTGAAAATTAATGTATACAAAACTTAGAATACCGTATCACAAAATTCATCATTTATCTTTGAATATTAGTGCGTGAAAAAAAAACTCCTTCAGGCAAACTTAAGAAGTATATTAGAACTGCGGGATGTGGCTATAGTTATCGTCAACTAGAGTCAACTAGAGGAGGTATGAAACCAAGTTAAACAGTACTATTTGTGTCCAGATCTTTAAAAGGGTGTATGCGGTTAAAAATTGCTGAAAATTTTTCTCCAGCATACAAATAGCAGGCCAAACTATAAAGTCTTAAAAAACGAAAAGGTTTAAAGTATTATTATCTTTTTCCCTGAAAAGACAATGTCAATATAAAACGAACAGAAATTAATTAAAAAAAACTTTTTCCACAAAATAAGTTTTTCTAAGAAAAGTAAAGAACTCCATTCAACAAAAAATGAGCAAAAATAAAGTCAAATAATCTACCAAGCTTGAAACTACCACAAATCAGCATCGATAAATAAATTAAACCGAAAACGAACAGAAATTACAATAATTAACCGAGTCAAACTCAAAACGAGCAAAAATTAACATGAGTTGGGTGCAAAACCCCTATGCCTTCCCACGGCCAGGACAAAATTTGCACTTTACTGAAAAAATACAAATGAATGTGCATTGTCAATTAAATGTACATATACTGATATTTAGTCATCAAAATGTTAATATTATTTGATTTATTAAAGTTATAAAAGTAAAAACATTTATATTTTTACTTTTATACTTAGTCCCCTTTTTAATAGTCGAAAATGATTAGAGGGCAACTAACCCCCCTTTCACGGTCACCATTTCCCCACACAGATCCAATCAAAATGTTGAGATAGCCATTTTTTTCAACGTTCTTGAAAGTTCTTGATATTATGTCTTCGAGGATGATCAATTCCCCCCCGACATCCCAAAGGGTTGTAAGTTATGCCCTGGAGAATATAAGGTTTTTGTAGAGAGTTGTAATAGAAACTTCGAAAACTTGGAAGGGCTAGTGCCCTTTTTACTAGTCAAAAGAGATTAGAGGAAAACTAACACCCCTCCCACGCCCATCGTTTCCCCAAAAAATCCAATAAAAATTTTGAGATAGCCATTTTGTTGAACGTAGTTGAAAAGTCCGGAAATTATGTCTTTGAGCATGACACTCCCCCCACAGCCCTCAGCGCAAGGGTTGTAAGGTATGCCCTAGGGGCATACAATGTTTTATAGAAGGCGTTGTCGAAGAAACTTCAAAAAGGGCTCATTTGATTGGAAATTGAAAGCACTAGTGCCCTATTTAATAGTCGAAACTGATTGGATGGCAACTAACGCCCCTCTCAAGCCTGCCATTCTCCAAACATATCCAATCAAAATTTTTAGATCGACATTTTCTTCAACGTAGTTGCAAGCTCTGGAAATTAATTCTTTGCCAGCATTGTCGTAGAAACTGCAAAAGGGACTCAATCAATTGGTAATTGAGAGGGCTAGTGCCCTTATTAATAGTTAAAAGCGATCGGAGGGCGAATCCCCCCATAACCATAATTTCCCCAAACACTTCCTATCAACACTTTGGGATAGCAATATTGTTGAACGTAGTTGAAGGGTCCGGGAATTATGTTTTTGAGTATGACAACATTAGCCCTCAGGGCTAAGGTTGTAAATTTTGCCCTGGGGGCATATATTGTCATATAAAAAGTGTTGTCGTAAAAACTTCAAAAAGGGCTCTTTCGATTGGAAATTGACACGGCCATAGCCCTTTTTAACAGTCGAAAGTAATCAGAGGGAGAATAAGACCAAATAAGTAATATAATAAAGTCATTAAATAAGTAAAACTGAAAAAGAGCAGAAATTAATCTGAGTAGGGTTCTAAACCCTATGCTTTCTAAAAGCCAGAATATAATTTGTACTTTACTGAAAAAATTATTTTAAATGTTTTCACTTTTATAACCTTAAGAAACCAAAAATTAGTTAAGATTTTAAGGAATAATTATCAGCATATGTATATTAAACTGACAATGCACATATCTTTACAGTAAATTCATTTGAATTTTTTACAGTAAAGAACAAATTATAACTGGCTTTTAGAAAGCATAGGCTTTAGAACCCTACTCAGATTAATATCTGCTCGTTTTGAGTTTTACTTATTTTAATTTCTGTTTGTTTTGGGTTTCATTTATTTATTGATACTAATTTGTGGCAGTTGTATGCTTGGTAGATTATTTTATTCTATATTTGTTCATTTTTGGTTTAATGGAGTTCCTTACTTTTTTTTTTGAAAAACTTATTTTGTGGAAAAGGTTTTTTTGATTAATTTTAAGAACAGCTTGGTGTATCAAGTTAAAACTTACCGGCCAGTTGTTGGGAATGTTGAACTAACCAAAGGACAATATTTTCATCCTAATGCTACTTCTACTTATATTACAGCTACTGCAAATGTTACTATTATTACTACTGCTACTACTACTACTGCTACTACTACTGCTGCTACTACAATTACCATGGCTACTACTACTGCTACTACTATTCCTATTGGTATTACTACTACTGCTACTAAATCTAAGGGTGTTAAGGCGAAAAATTTGGGGAATTTGTGAACTGCACTGAACTTTATCGAAGCACACTATGCCCAGACAAGTTGTCAAGAGGACGTATCAGCAATGCTTCAAGAACCGTTGATGATATTGAGTTGAATTTTTTAGCGTGTGTTGAAGGGGATGTTGAAGTGAACCAAACGTGCTATACGCATACTGCTACTAATGTTACTACTGCAACTAAAACTATTAGTATTACGCAAGCTAAGGGTTCTAAGATGAAGCTTTCAAGGAATATTTAGGTGGATGTAGAACTACATAAAAACGAACTATGAGCATGTAGATTGTCAAAAAGGTGACAAAGCAATATTTCAAGGACAGCTTACATTGTCAAGTAAGACACTTCAGGGTAAGTTGTTGCGGATTTGGAACTAGCCAGAAGGCACTATGTACCTACTACTAATGCTACTATTACCCAAAAATGAAATGTATGCTTTATTGAGACTATGATTCATGGTAATGATTTATTCAAAGTTCAGTGTTAAGAGCAAAGTTTTCGGGATGAGGTTAGCTCGACCCTCTCATATAAGAGATGGTGCAATTTTAACTAAAGAAAACAGACGTTACCTATGGTACGATCTCTTTCATCATGGTTGTAAAAGTAGCCACAAACCAGCCAATATCAACCAAAATAAAAAGTTATTTACTTACCTTATTTCTCTCAAAATTACCTTTATCGAAGCAATTTATTTTGTGGACTTTGTAAAATTATTTTCTGACGATTAATTTTAAATTGTAATTTTAGGCTACGGCATTTGCAAAAGAAGGCCATGCTCCATTCTGGATGAAGAAACGGAAGAATGCAAACTAAAGGCCAGGCGCAATAGAGATATGTTGAGGTGCCCGGAAGGGCAAGAGCTCCAGTATACAGTCTATGGTGATGTAGTTTGTGACTGCAGATCAGAATTCATCAAATGGAGCGACCAAAACTGCTACAAAATGTATGAAAGAGGACCATGTAAAGAAAATGAATATCTTTCCCCAGTCATTTTTGAAAATCTATTCGGTCAGTTTTTTGCCTATGCCGAATGTACAGCCAATATATGTAAGCAAAACGAGGTATATGTGAATCTACATAAGCTTTTTGGTGAGGATCATTTTGAGCATAAATTTGGATGTATTGATCTTGATTCCGATGATACTTGCGATGGGTTAGGTGTGTATTTTGATGAAATGACATTTGAGCCTGTATGTAATGTAATAGCAATAAAGGCTGCATTCACTGCTCCAGAATTATCTTGTCCACGAGGAGAGATAAGAATACATTCAGGGCAGTGTGTAAGGCCTACAAGGAGGTTTGGTTGATTTTGTATATGTATAGGATTGAATGATAATATAAGTTTTGAGCAAGAGCTCTTTTCATAGTTTCAGTACTAATAAGGGAAACTTACATACAATCTTGTGATAGAAAAAGTGTTGCACACAATCATTTATAAGCAAAAAAGACAAGAATAACAGCAGAAATCATAACAGATATACTTTTTGAAATAATAACAAATCTATGACAACCATGGGCAGCTAATCAGTGACAGAGTTAGCACAAGTAGAACGTTTCTGTTGTTTACGATAAGACTTTATAATTGCAAAATATTCCAGGGAATTGGGGTACTAGTGCAATGGTTTTCCTCATCAGAAGGAAACACTATAAAATTCTGAAAGCTACTTTTAAAACTCCTAACGTACCTATTCATTTTACGGTTCTTGTATGAAATACCCCCTACATAATATTCTTCTAATATATATATATATATATATATATATATATATATATATATATATATATATATATATATATATATATATATATATATATATATATATATATATATATATATATATATATATATATATATATATATATATATATATATATATATATATATATATATATATATATATATATATATATATATATATATATATATATATATATATATATATATATATATATATATATATATATATATATATTATTATTATTATTATTATTATTTTTTATTATTATTATTATTATATTATTATTATATATATATATATATATATATATATATATATATATATATATATATATATATATATATATATATATATATATATATATATATATATATATATATATATATATATATATATATATATATATATATATATATATATATAGATGTATATATGTATATATATATATAGGCTATATTATTAAGCTATATTATTACATATCTAATCTATAGTTACAATTAAGCTAGTATACCTTATCTTAATTTCTGTCAGACGACAATCTACTTCTCCTTGATAGAATTTTTTCAGACTGACAACTGACAAAAGTCACTCTGTCTTCTTGGCTAATTTCGACTTTATTCGATAACGTTCAGAATCCGAACTTTTCATCATAGTTTCATTCGCTGTTTGGCAGCCGAGAGTGATTCTGCTTGCGGAATAGGTACCAGGGTGCTCTGTTTATGTATTTATTATCTTTATTGCGACGAATAAGAAGAACGCACATTTGTACGTATTTTTGTGTGTAGGTATGTGAGTGTGACTGCACAAATACACATCAAGGTGTTATAAAATTCTGCATTTTTATATTTGACTGTAAAATCCCTTGCGACCCCATAACTTTGCTCCGCGACCACATTTGAGGTCGCGACCCATAGTTTGAAAAAGACCTGTTTTAAAATAAAATACCCGTTTTTTTTCTATATTTTAATTTGTTAAATTCTATAAATGGAGAATCACTGCAATCTAATAAATTATTTACGGTTTCATAAAAACTTGAAAAACTTTAATTGCACAGTAGTCCAGTAAAAGTACGGAGAAAAGTGGGTCGACCCGTACAAAATTGCAACAAAAGGTTTTTTTACACCAAAATGTTCAGAAAAAATTGCAGAACAACATATCTGAAGTCGGCCAAAATCGCCCGCCGGGAAAACCTTCTGGGGCTGCTTAAAGAGGGTGGAAGGGGGCGAAAAATTAGGTATTTTCATTTTTGACATTTAGGAAGCTTTTTTTATGCTAAAATGTCCAAAAACAATCGCTGAACAACATATTCAAAACCCACTAAAATCGCCCGCCGGAAAAACCCTCTGGGGCTGCTTAAAGGGGGTGGAAGGGGGCGAAAAAATAGGTTTTTTCATTTTTGACATTTGGGAAGCTTTGCTTACACTAAAATGTTCAGAAACAATCGCTGAACAACATTATCCAAAATCCGCTAAAATTGCCCGCCCGTGAAACCTTCTGGGGCTGCTTAAAGGGGGTGAAAGGGGTGAAAATTCCTTTTTTCGATTTTTGTTATTTCGGTACGTTCGGAGACTCGATTCTGGTATAAATGAACTTGCTGAAACCAAAAATGACGTTAATTTTATTGTGACACGTCTGTAACTTGTCTTAAACTTTAAATAAGATTTGAATAACCGCATTACAAAGATATAGGAAATAGCTTTTCTTCCGAAGTGTCTGAAAGATCAGATCAATGGAAGCTTGAAATACTTCAAACCCAACAAAGCAGGTAAATTTCTAACTGCAATTCAAAGGGGCAGAGAAGCATCCCACTCTTTGTTGCTTCGCTAATCGTTGAAAACATGGTTATCCGATGAGAATCAACCGTGTGAAGACCAGACTGCAGAAAAAGGGAAACTATAGGCATAGACGCATAGAAACTTGAAAACTCATTCTTATTATCGGCTGGTATGAAAAGAGTAGAAAGAGTGAATGAGTTTTGGTTTATGATAAAAGATTGTGTGACGCTGCTCAAGTCACAATAGTGGCTTAATAAAACGTCATACGTTCTTACCATTTCTACGTTTGTTGATAATGTTATTCAAAAAATGTGTTGTAAGTGCCAGTTAAGTATGATGTATTATTAGTTGAAAATAAAAGTCAAGTCAAAGTCTTCTTTTACAGTTGGAAAAACAAAAACATTAACACGTCTATATATAAATCACTGTTTTGATAATCATTATTTTTAGATCACATAATATTGAGAATCATCATTTCATTAATGAGCACTACAAAAGATCACAGCCACAGTTATTGCAAAAAAATAAAATTCTTCTTCTACTAGAGATGTTGGTTCAGAGTTATTACAGCTTGTTCCCATGCACTCTCCGCAAGCAAGTGTGCAGGGCATGCCATTCTTACGGCAAGTGCATCTGGCCGTATTGCAACCTGATTTACATTTGCAGCGGATAATTTGAAGAAGACTTTTGGGAGCTGGTTTCTTCTCCGTCATTAGTGGGATGTAATTATCGGCAGAGAGACACCATCCCTGGTTATCAGGTTTTATCGCAGCAGTCTCGCTTTTCCATTCTATTACCTATAAATACACGTGAAAAGAATGGAACTTCGCAGCTGAGGTTGTGGGGGCATCTGATAACGGCAAACACATGTGGAAGAGGAAACGAGCTTGGCCAAGAACAGACGATGTCTTAAGGACACGAGAGTTTCTCCAGGCTTTCCTTTATAAATTCTCAAAAGAGCTTGTTCACCAGCTACAATGAGCTCGTTTTTCATAGCCTTGGACTCCATAAAGACCTTAGCGGCCTCACGCAAAGACGGATCGGACCGGAACAATGACAGTCCGACAGATTCACCAATTCCTTGTAATCTCGAATTGGTGTCACAGCCTAGGAACGCGTGCAGAAATAGAATTGCACCACACATGTGCCTTAGTTTTTCTTTGATGGAGCAAATATTCCATAACTTATGTTCGTTTGATGCTTTCGCCTCGGATCTGAAATACAGGCCTTTGTGGTTGGCAGTGACATGATAGAGGAGAAGGAGGTCAGTATCGTTGCCAATGAGAAACGTCAACTGAGTTCTTGCATTATGAATGACTGTGGTTGCAATCAGGACATCCGTGTCAGCAGAGGCATGTTGTACCGAACAACCTGCTGAGGACAATTTTTCTCCTATCGCTAGAATTATGTGGTGCTTGTTTGTACAGTTTTGCAAGAACTCTTCTTTCTTTCTTGTTAACTTTGTTGTACCAGTGAATTCTACCACTGGGCACTGTTTACCCCTGGAACTTTTGAGGTGAGCCATACCTTTCGTCGAAGGACCATTGTCATATCAATCAAAAACTACCGAGGCTTTTCCAAATCTAGTGGTGACATACTTGACGTAACTTTCGCAAATGAAGTAATATGTAGAGTTGGGTTGCCAAGTCAATTTCTAGAGCAGCCAGCCGCCGTCAACGACATAGTGGCACGAGTCTAAGCGCTCATCCGAATGGTCCCCTGACGCCTTTCGAATTGCGTTTGACAGAGATGGTTTGTCGGCAGGACGCAGAACGTCATAGGATCCAAAAAAGGATGGGGTATACGTACAAAGCTCATACGACAAAAGGTATCGAAGATCGAATTCTTCCCGGTTCGCCACCGTAGCTAAGCGCTGGAACAGAAGCCCTCGCCAGCATTAAGACCCTCGAAGATCACAAGGGCTTCATCAATATCCTCGTGGGTATAAAATTCCCTATCTTCATTGTGTTCCGTCGAGTTGTACTTGTCGTCACGTATCAAATTGGCAAGAGCTCTATCAATGATATTATGTGCGCGAACTTCTCGAGATAGTGCTTTCCCGCTCATGATATGCTTTACTGTATTCTTGGCGTAAATTTGCTCAAGCACTTCTTCTAATCCAGTGTCTTCCATAGTATGTCCGATTAAACCCCAAAAGCTCATTTGAGCGTGAAATCCTCCAAGTAAGATAGTGAGGTCTTTCAAAGAGCTTCCAGTCGGCTGAGATTCCGCAATTGTCATAGTCTTCCAGTAAAGGGGCTGATCAAAAGTCACTACAGCCGCGACATTTTGTTTCCTTGCCTGTTCACACACGTAAAGCAAGGTTGAGTAGACACAAGACTGGTCACTTGGGTTATATTCAATCATTGGATGGAAGAAGACGGCAGCTTTGCCAGGGTGAGATCCCTTGTGTACTGATTGCACGAATCCTGTTGTGTGCCTGTTTTTTCGAAACCTAATTGTACCTAGTCTTTAATGAGCCGTGTAGACTAGAATATTCAAGTTTCTATGCGTCTATGCTTAGTCTCTCTTTTTCTAAAGTCTAGTTTTGACAAGTTTGATTCTCATCAGATAACCAGGTTCCCGACGACTAGCGAAGCAAGAAAGAGTGAGGTACTTCTCTGCTCCTTTAAGTTCTATATTTTCCTCTATTACTTTTCGCAGGCTGTTCGAAGTATTTCAGGCGTCCATTGATCTGATCTTTAAGTAAAACTTCGGAAGAAAAGCTACTTCCTTTATTTTGGCGATGGAGTTATTAAAATCTTATTTTTTGTAGTTTCATATAAGTTAGAGAAGTGTTACAATAAAAGTGACATTATTTTCGGTTTCAGCGAGTTGATTTATACCAGAATCGAGTCTCCGAGCGTACCGAAATAACAAAATCGAAAAAAGGATTTTTCACCCCTTTCACCCCCTTTAAGCAGCCCCAGAAGGTTTTCCCGGCGGGCAATTTAGAGGATTTTGGATATGTTGTTCTGCAATTTTTTTTTAACATTTAAATGTAAACAAAGCTTCCCAAATGTCAAAAATTAAAAAACCTATTTTTTCGCCCCCTTCCACCCTCTTTTAAGTAGCCCCAGAGAGTTTTCCCGGCGGGCGATTTTAGTGGATTTTTTATATGTTGTTTAACAATTTTTTCTGAACATTTTAGTGTAAAAAAAAGCTTTCTAAATGTCAAAAATGTAAATACCTAACTTTTCGCCCCCTTCCACCCTCTTTAAGCAGCCCCAGAAGGTTTTCCCGGAGGGCGATTTTAACGGATTTTGGATATGTTGTTCAGCGATTTTTTCTGAACATTTTGTGCAAAAAAACCGTTTTGTTGCAATTTTGTCCCGGTCAAACCGTACTTTTACTAGCCTACAGTGATCTGTCTTAACAATGCTTCTCTACTGAATGAAAATACATCAACTATACTAGAGCTATCCAGCTTATATCCTAGAGCCAGGGAACAGGTTTTTGTAAACATGTTTCAATGATGGCATTAATATAAATTATTATGGTCCGCTCGTACCTGCTTTTATGATACTACTAATACCTTCCTCCATATACCCTAAAAGCTTCACATTAATATCCTTAGTCATTCCTGGAATTTTGAACAAACACCCTGTTGAAAACCTGGAAGCATATAGTGTCTTCTGATTCAGTTCATTATCCTCCTCAACATTGCTTAAAAGTGCCAACTTAATTACCTTACCTGTTCCTGAGATGTTGCATGTATGCCTTTTTGACACCCTGGATGCATATATTTTATTCTGATTTAGTTAAACATGCCCTAAAAAATTTAATCGAATACCCATGACTTGACTTTATTGAATAGAAAACACACAAAAAGAACACAACTCTAGGGACCGAATAATTATGCCTAAGGATTAAACATTAGCCCCTGGAGAACGTCGAGCACTCACAATAATTCGTCACTGATGATTGAAAAACCAACAAAGTACTAAACCTAATGCACTGCGCACTACACAGAAAAAAAAGAGGGCATTCTGATAAACGCTTTTCATGTGCATTAACAGAAAGAAGATTTTTTTTTTTATAATTGTATCGAAATGATAGAAGAGAAAAAGAATCTTTTATTTTCGACGAATCTTTTATTTTGCTCCAACATATCTCATCGAAGATTTGCTCTGTGCGTGCAGCAAATATCTTAAATAAGAGAAAAATGTCTAGATGACGACGCTGGATAAGCATAATACGTCGATAAATGAAAGAGGACAAGTTATGCTAGTCTTTCGGATGCTAGACTATTTATGAATTACGTGAATTCAACAATGTGCAGCTGGTTAATTTATTACTGTTAGTAACTGGTATTTAAAAAAAATTCTTTAGCATTAGATTTATTAAAATAAACTGACTTTACAGCTCTGTTTTGTACATTTTCTACTTTCTTCAAGTTATAGCTGAAAAACCTGGCCCAAACGTAGCAACTATACTGAATATAAGAATAAACAGGATTGAAATAAAGGGACCCGCAAAACTTTTTGAGAAAGGAAATTTTTGAATCTATACAAAATTCCAACTCCTCTTGTAATTTTATACCGATAATGAATTTATATGTTCTTTCCATGACAATAACTCATCAATGATTACCCCTAAGTTTTTAAATTCGGAAACCCTTTATATAAAAAATCTCACAACTGTTAAACTTAGTTCAGTATTTACTTTTTTAATAGCACAAAAAAATCTTGTAATTTGTTCTTTTTCTTAATGTTAACCAGTAAAAGGTTACTCCTCGTATATTTCGTTCGATCATTCAGCGCGTCATGTCATCCTTGGAGGCGTAGGTATTGGGCATTTCAACTATTTTGAACAAGCAGCAATATCACAATTTTGATTGGGCGTCTTTGGGTGTTAAGCGGGAAGATGGGTAGCTAAAATGGGCGTCGGAGGGTGACTGCTTTCCCACTCATCACGTTCGATTTGTAAAACAGATAGTGGAACTTACAATTTCCGATTGAATGAGCCTCCTCCAAAGTTTTTACAAGGACTCCTTCCATTCGAAGCGGCCAGGTCAAAATAAAACGATAAATAGATTCAATTGAGATTGATCTTAACTTAGGCAGCACTGCCTATGACTTACATTTTTCCTGCTTTAATACATATCCTATAAAATAAAACTAATGTGTTATAATTGAGCATCTATTGAATTCATTTGAAATTGCTTAGTCCTTGGAGAATGCTTTTTGCTGTATCTTCCAGTCCATCAGTCATTTTTTTGCCTTTTTAACTAATGAATTCCTTTTTGACTAGCTTGTCAGCCACTCCAACGGTTCTATTATTTATACTTGTAGATTTCCCCCTTTACCTTTGGTAATTCAAAGGGCGTTTTGTTACACACTTTAAATTTTGTCAAATAAATTTGAAGTTTTGACTGTATAGGATCTTGGCAATTGTTTTTACAGGTATAAAAAAAAGCCATCCATGATAATATGAAAAACTTTACTATTAAAAGTAAAAATTTCTAACCTTTTCTGAAAGTGAGTGAGAAGCCGTAACGCATCAGAGGCAACGCTATAGCGTTGCCTATAGCAAAGGCCATACGGCTCCACTGCTTTATCATATTTATTATTTGATTTTTTTTCCCCCAGAGGCAATTCATATGGATGGGGTCGTCGTAAAAACTTCAAAGGGGACTCATTCGATTGGAAATCGAGAGTTCTAGTGCGATTTTTAAGGGCCAAAAGTGATTGGAAGGCAACTAACACCCCTTCCACGCCCACCATTTTCCCAAACACATCCAATCGAAATTTCGAGATAGCCATTTTGTTTTTACGTAGTTGATTTCCAGATAGAAATTATGTTTTTGAGGAGGACACTCCCCTCACAGCTCTCAGGGCACGTGTTATAAGTTATGCCCTGGGGGCATATAAGGTTTTTATAGAGAACTTTGTCGTAGAAACTTCAAAAGGACACATTGGATTGGAAATTCAAAAGGCTAGTGGCCTTTTTAATAGTCGAAAGTGATTGGAGGGCGACTAACCCCCCTCTCATGCCCACCTTTCCCCCAAACACATCCAATCAAAATTTTGAGATAGCCGTTTTGTTAAACGTAGTTGAAAGTTCTGGAAATTAGGTCTTTGAGGATAACAACCCCCACAGCTCTCAGGGCAAGTGTTGTAAGTTATGCCCTGGGGGGCATAAAAGGTTTTTATGGAAGGAGTTGCTGTAGAAACTTCAAAAAGGGCTCATTCGAGTGGAAATGTAAATGGCTAGTGCCCTTTTTAATAGCCGAATGTGACTGGAAGGTAGCTAACACCCCTTCCACGCCCATCATTTCCCCAAAAACATCCGATCAAAATTTTGAGATAGCCATTTTGTTCAACGTAGTTGAAAGTTCTAGAAATTGATTCTTTGAGCAGGACACACCCCACTCCCTCCACAGTTTTCAGGGCAAAGTTTATAAGTTATGCCCTGGGGGCATATATGGTTCCTATGGAAGGAATGCTCGTATAAAATTCAGAGAGGGCTCATTTGATTGAAAATTGAAAGCTATAGTTCACTTTTAGACGTCAAAAGATATCGGAGGGCAACCAGCCCCCCCCACGCCCTTTTTTCCAAATGAATCCGATAACATTTTCGAGATAGGTATTTTGTTAAAAATAGTTCTAAGATCATGTAACAAAAACTCCGACATCAAAACCAACAAAAACCACGACATCTGAACATGAAAAAGAGTAGCGCATGAAAGCCACATGTCTTAGTCGTTAAATCCTGTACTCTTCGTTGATTTTGAATGGTTTTCCCACTGCTTTCAATAAAGTTGCTGATGTATGGTGTGTAGCATTTATACGATAGGCCAAGAGGATCAAAAAATTCAATATTCTTCGATGTTTGAAAGATGCATAGCCAATGGCCGGTATTCAAAGTCGATGGACTGATATTAACAATGATTAAGGTAGTGTTAACACTTGGAATTTTTTTCAATGAAGTCTGAAGATATGCAATAGGACTTGTACTGGGACATGTATGGATCCATACTAAATACGTTGATTATTTGGGTTGTGTTCATGGTGCTAGGTCTAGTAGAACACTGCCGTCGGGTGTGATTTCCCAATAGGTTTAAAATTGAATCAGTGATATTAGCGTGATACTCTCAGTCAAAGTATCGGTAAATTTACACGCTAAACGTACATTCCCTTTTCGTACTATGCTCATATCCTGAGTCCCCGACAAGTCCAAAACAATTACCCCTTGATTTTTTGAAAACATTGAATCGGTTATTCCATTTTCAAATAGTTGAGAGTCATGATCTAGGGATTGCATGGTCGATTCGTACAGAGTTCATAGGATTTTTTGTCAAAAGATAGAGTGTACAGTGGAATACCATTCACTTTGCACACAAGGCTAGATAGACCGAAAAAATTAAAATCATGGGGGGATTCAGTCCAGGATCCAACGGCACTGCCACTCTTTACAAAGGCCAAAGCCAACTTTGATGGTATTTCTCCATTGATAAATGATGAATCGCTATAGCTACGAGAGCCGGTGGCAATGTGACGTTGATTGGTGATCGTATGGGGGACAAGAAGTTTAATGTTGTTGCCATTGGCTCTTAGCTTTTCCACTGCCAATGCAACAGAGCTCATAATCTATTGTTTTCGGACGTGGAGAATTGCCGATGTGATAATGACATTATCATCGGGTGCTACAGGAAGTGTTTTTCTCAAAATGAAATTCGATGGAGCCATCTGTAACTTTATGTCAATCTTGACATTGGGGGGTAGCCATTGGGATATATTGAATATCTCATGATTTCATTTTCCGTCCAGATGATACTCTTGGGTCACTGCAGTAGTCAACTCGCCGTCAGTATCAACACCTGATCGATATTCATAGCCCAATGATTTTCCTCTCAACTCCTTGTATGCCTTTTGTGTCATCATCATAAATTTTAGGTAGCTTGCATAGTTGGATAAATTATTGCTAGTGCTCACCAAAGTACCATTAATAAATACATTAATTTGCTTGAATAGGTTGTGTAGAATACAGTACTCGTTGGAGAGACCATCGCCAGCTTTTGGAGTTGTATTATCTGACTTTTTCTACACCATAACAATTAAATCAATAAACATTGACGACATAACATTAAAATAATCTTCATTAGAAAATATTTGAAAGTGCATTTTCTCCGAGAGAGCTTGTTGAGGATGAAATTGTTCATAGAAGCCATACTTGACACAGACATCAACATATTCAGCATAGAATAGATTCAATGAGGAACTAATTGATGGATATGCTTCCTTGTGGGGGAGATACGTCATCTTAAGAGAAGAAATCCTTCTTTGATCTAACAATATTTTTCTTTTTCTTCTTCTGCTTATTGGTCTTCCTTGTTTTATTCCTCAAAGTCCTTGTTGATGTCCTTCACTTCCCGCCTGGGTGGAGACTGATGAGTGAATGACGCGCACACATTCTTTTCAATCCCTCCCCATTTTGTCGAGATTTTAGTTGCTCACCAACGGCTCTTGCTGAAGATATAATATTTCCCTTAACACTTTCCTTGAAATTCTTGCACGACCCTCAATCCTGTAGTGTTGAGGTAGCAAAATTTGATGCAGCTGGTACAAGATATTGTCTGGCAAGGGGTAGTGCAGAACGAAATAGCCTAGCAAACCAGCTACCAAGACCATAGCCAGACATTGTAATACGCCCCGTGTAGTAGTCCAATCCATTGCCTATTTGACGTGAACTCAAAGCACCAACATAACAATCAATATCAGGGCAGACAAATGGAATTCTCATATTGTTCATTCTAGGTGATTGTACTGTCGCCAACAATGGGTCAAAAATGACAAGTAATCACTGCTAAGCATTTTGTTATTGCTAGAGGATCGCCGAATTCACTTCTTAGTGTTAACTGACAGAGTTCCAAATACGAAGTGTTTACAGGAACATACTAAAGATGCTTTATATTATAGTGATGAACAAGTTCATGAGATGTTTTTCGTTCAAGAACACGTAGGAGGGGGACATTTGAATTACCGACTCTCGATGTTTCCACAAAGGATGAATAGATAAATATGCAAGAGTCCGAGGCAAAACCAGGTGGATAATAATAAAAAATAACTTGATCCATCTCGTAAATGGTGCCAGCATTTTCCCCATTGATCATATTCTGTTTAAAGCCAAGAGCGTCTCTCAGATTATCATTGAGAATAATTATTTCACTGTCAAGAGGTGAGGTAATAAAAATCCTATCATGTTCCAATGAATAATTAAAATGGAATTTACCATTCCTACGATATGAGATTTTTCTATTGATTGTACGACACAAATCTGTCATATTATCGTATTCAATATATTTCAATTTGGCATGTGGATATTCGCTAGATTTAAGTGCTTCAACCCATTCATAGTCGACAAAGAGTGTCCAATCGAATGGTATAACCTTCATATCATACACACGATCCTTTCTCATGATGTCATAGGTATTTTTGAGAATACAGTCGACAAGAGCTAATCCATATGCACCATCAAGTTTGATGGCGGGGGAGAGTTTTGTCCAAAAATCACTTGTTGTATTCAAGTCGTTGTAGAGAGGATCGGAAACGTTGGACATGAAAGTTACATAGAAATCATTGGGCATTGTCAATATCTTCAACACCAATCCAAGAATCAAAATCAGAGTTGTATCCTAGCCACCGAACAAGTAACTGTTTCTTACGCCTGCGAGTACGTGTCTTTAATATCTTTTCAATTTGATAGATTCCACTATTATTCTTAACATTTTGTATCATAGTCATAAAAGCCGCCGAGAATCTCTTCATCTTTGGTATCGCACAAACGATAAGTTATGGGTTTAGTGTCTAGGATTCTCGTCACCTTAAAAAGTTCTGTGGACCGCAAGTAAGTCCATTTTTTAAAAATATTAGTAGTTCTTTTAAATCAAACAGTATCACCAACAACGAATTTATTTTTCTTCTTGACAATCGTTTCATTGCAATATTGTATAAAAAAAATCTCAAGTATATCATGATCAGAATGATGAACTTCCGTTGGCGTAGAGTAGGACAATGATCGATGAGGTCGTTGATTATAAATCAACATGATTTTATCTAAATCATGAATAAAAACCGGTGTATTTTTCAATTTACAATATCTTGACAATAAAAGTCAAATAGTTCTTATCAATCGTTTGGCCAATACTGCCTTTATAGCACTATGACTGTGATAGAGCAGCGTACAATATTTTACTAGTAATTCTGAAACGTAGGGAATAATATATTGCCTACTATAATCCGTTTGAATTTTTTTACGTAGCTCCTATTCGTCAGTAATGTAAACAATCTTGGCAGCTTCAGCACAATTTTAAGATAAAAATTAAACCGCCTTTGCAGAACGACTATGAATGTTATGTGTAAGTAAAATACTCATGCTCGGTATGTTTTCACGTCGTTGAATCTCGTCTAGTGTTAACAGATATGCTTACATTATATACAATGGGGAAAAGGCTTTAGTTTTTCGATAATGATTAGCACGAAGTCTATGATTTCTATTTAGAGTGTAACTTGATTCATTTTTTAGATAGTCTTGTACACCTTTAGTGTTAACACCAGTGACTTTGGAAAGAGTGGTGGATGAGCTTAAACTCCCTGTCTCACCAATATCTTCATAAATACCATTCAGAACTTCAACCATTTTGAACGTAAACACGTTGTGTAACGTCCACTACCCTTTTGTATACTGGATGGTGATGGTGACATTATACGTTTTCGCTTTTTCCTCGACACCATTGTCAAGTTTCTTCCATTAGGTGTTCTAGTATTTTCCAAGATTGATTTAAAATCTTCTTCTTCTTCTTCTTCTTCTTCTTCACGTTTTAATTGCGTCGTTTATGTTGATATCGATGCATGTTAATTTAAATTTTTTAAAATTTGTATATTTATAATAATACTTTTGTGGAAGTTTAATGTATTTAGAAATTTGTATAGATTATCGTAAAATAGTAATAGTCCTTTACGATTTTTAATCATATCATAGATTAAATCAAGTAGATTATAGATCTTGCCCTGAATTATAATCCCTTTCCAAATGCTCTCAACTTGAATTTTATCTTGCAACCTTTCCATGAGATATGTTAGGAGTCGTGTAATTTTTTCAAGATATTAGTGGGGTCTTAGATTTATAATTTTCAATACAATCGAATCCAATTCCTCCTTCTTTAATTGTGTTCCAGCAGAATCCTGAGGAGATGATTCTTTTTTGTGATCAATACCAGCAGTTGGCTTCGAGCGATAGGGCTTATGTTTGTCCACTCGGCGAAGTGCATCTTGAAGTAAAAGCAGTTTTGTATCATCCTCAATATTCTCATTGTCAAGGAATTTACTCAGATTGTTCTCAAAGTGTTCCATGGGTGAGGAAGCGAGTTCTATTGGAGACAATTTATAGGGTTTCGCCATTCTCTAAAGAAAACTGTTTACAATTTCTGCAATTATAGGCAGTAAAAGTGTGAAAAAGCTACTGCCCGCCTGAAGAAGTCTTTTCTTTTTAAAATTTTTTACTTTGTTTTTAGAGGCCAATGTACGTACAATGGAACGATGTTGCTTTGCCTGTTGCTTAACTAATTCTTGCAGTTTAACATTAACCACGGTCAAATTTAAAAAAAGTTAAGATATTATATTAATAAAATCATTTTCAATGTCATGTTTGAGTATGTCTTTTCCAATCGAGAGTTTTGAAGTGCTTAGAACTAAAAACAGGTATCTATTATCATATAGTTTTTTCAGAGTCATGATAGCAACTAATAGATCTGTTTATTATTCATGGGGAGATATACTGTAATTTCATTGTCAAAAATATCTGTGACTACACGCAGATCCTCGGGTGTATTTTGATTAAGATCCAATAGGATGTAGACATAGGGTTTATTAGTTGCCTGATTGTATGTTGAGAGCAGAAATTTGGGGGCTCCTGGATAGATTTGTTTATTTTGAGTTATTAGCGAGCTAGAATCACGAACAACTCAGTAGATGATATAGTAGGTGCAGTTCAATGCAAGTGTTCGCATACATTTGCTCTGATGAAAGAGATTGTGTAGAACCAGAGTAACGGAAATCTTTTCATGATGAGAGTGAACAGTGAACAGTTGTAGCATTTCCTGGGACCATTGTTCAATAGATTCAGCCAGATCGTCAATGATCAGCCAAGAGTTTGGTTCAATAATGCTGAAAACATCAAGTCCCTGTATGAATTGTATCTGCACCAACCCTGTCGTGGCAATTGCTTTTATTTTATCGTATGACTCCTGCCAATTACTGTAACAATAGTAGATTCTATCATTCTTTTTCGCAAGCAATTAAGTGCAATTTCTAATGACTTTAATTAATAGGCTTATTTCCTCCGATATTTGTGGTTCAATCAATAGCAATCTACCTGGCGTTTCAATTTAACGCTTGTTTCCATTAACACTCATTAAGGACAACCTGATTTAGACTAGAGTTGTCTAAGGACTGAATAATTTCCCTATTACTACTCCGTTCAAGAATGAGAAGAAGAAGAAGAAGAAGACGAATAAAGAATCATATTTTCTTTTATTATATGCATAAAATGTTAACAATACTTAAAAAAAAAATATTACATTGAATATGAAAGCACATTAAACATGAAAAAATACACTTTTTTAATTTTATTTTTGTAAAACATACAACATTTACATCGGCACAAAGAAAAAACACTTAAATGAATACACCTTTTTTTTAAATTTATTTATAATAAAAAATACAACATTTACATAGGCACAGAGAAAAAACACTTTTTTTTTATTTATAAAAAAAATACAACATTTATTAGAATAATGCACTTAAAATAATATCACTTTTATTTACAGCATTTTAAATTGGATCCCCCCCCCCCCCGGGGGCGGCCACTGCAGTGGCCGCGGAGCCCGCTGCGGCGGGCCGGGAAGCGCCGCGGGGCCGGAAGCGCCATGGGGCCCGCTGCGTTGGGCCGGGGGCGGGGGGGCATTATATACTGGAAATTGCTCTGCCTTGCACACACACACACACACACATACATTGAAAATTGTTTGTGATAAAGCAAAAAAAAAAGAATTTAAAAAACACTTCATTACCCAAAAAACCTTCTCATCCACGGTAAACCTTTTTTTTTAATGGATTTTAGTTTCTATACCGAGTTGTTTTATTTAAAATACTAATTAAAAAAGGGCTCAAGTTAAATAATTTACGTGCTGTAGTAACTTAACACTATCCTAAAGTACATAGACTTTGTCCGATATGGCCGACATGGCGTTTTTCTCAACTCTAACTGTATAGTTTTTAAATTGTAAAGAGCGAATCGCCATGACTTTTGCCCTTGGCACTAGACTACGTTCCACACAGTGTCTATACACACTCATTTCGAAATTATTTTTTACAAAGTGTGTAGATACCCCCTTGCAAACTTGTTTGATATCCTTGCTGTGCGTTTCCACACAGTATACCTTCGGACCAGGAAACATACCACTGGATATCAGATCGCTACCCGTTTCAGATTTTAGCATTAACAATTGATTTGGGGCCTGGCGTTTCACTAGCTCTGGGTAGAGGGATTCGTCCCAATTAGTGTTGTCCATTCGTGAGCTAATGTACTCACCCTTTTCCATATCATTCAACAGATTTTCAGTTTTGACTTTTAACAGGAGTGAATCAGTGTCCCCGTAATACACTTGAACTTGTCCCTCAATCGGCCACTGTACCTTGCATACATTATAATAAAATGACAACATGAGTTTCTTAGATATTTCAGTTATTTCACTCCCGCCTGCAATATTTTTATTTAAAACAATGCTTCTTTTCTTACGATGTAGGAGCACCATATTAGATTCTATGATTGTGAACGATGTGAAGTTAGAATCCGCAATGATTCAAGCACAATCTTTGGGATTGGTTACAATGTCACATCGACTTCTGTTTCGTACACACTCGCACATTTTACCGAAAGCTGAGTTCAAAATGTGTTCATAGACTTCTTTTTCAACTTTCGTTTTTGCTTGTGAACGCTTACTGACAAAGGTGTCAATAAACGTTTTCCTGTAAGGCTTTTGATCAAATTGGAGGGCTCTATGAATCTTTGTGACCTTGAAACCATTGGACACCATCAATTTCAATAGCACGTGATGAACAACGATATTCTGTTTCGGGTTGAGGTCGGCAATTACTTTTTGTTTTGAAGCTACCCAGTGCATACTTCCGTCCTCTACTAAAGATAAATTGTAGGGGCTCAAAGAGTCCCTACCCACGGATCTATTTATACACGGAAAAACAAAGTATTTTACCGAGTCATGGATTTCCATGGGTATTTAACCGTCAATTTCAAAAAACCATCTCTCTGTCCCATTCTCCTCAACACTGGCAATGTCGGGGAAATTCGAAGCACACGGATTGTCAAGCCATTTATAATTGCCACATGGCAAACAGTAGTGAGACATTGCCAATGGGTAAAGAGAGTTCATATCCAAAAAAACTGCGTTCGACTTTTCATCGGTGTGCTGTCCACTCGGATCAGTTTTCATGATACGATCCCCGTACAAAACATACCCACCCCTCATTGATCTCTCTAAAAACAGATGCTGATCCACATCGGCGATCAGACCTATTTCTTCTTTGCTGATTTTAATTATCAAGTCAATCACCAGATGAGGAGTGGAAAAATAATATCCTAAATCCAACCTAAATTCCCCATAGATTTTATCCGTATTTTTTCACACAATGTCCAGAAGAGTGAGTAGGTCACTGGTCAAGTATAGTTTACAATAATCCCACCCATTTTTACACCCACCCTTTGCCCAAATCCTCTTAGCAAATTCGTAGTCGCTAGTGGTGCACTCACTCTCAGTAAGAGAATTGTAAAAGGCTTCAATGGGCGGTAGTGACACCTCATCTAGCCTCGAGCCAGAGTTGTAATAATCATATGGATATATACCCTTACACGTTAATAAATCATACATTTCATCATCGGGGGAAGTGCTGCTTGAGGAGGGGGAAGCTATAAAAATTATCACTTTTCTGCACCTGAATCAATTGACTTAAAGATTTGGGGAAGAAGCTGAAAGAGTCTTAAAAACGGATTTTATTCAGGCACGTGTTACCCTTGTCAACTGTTTTCCACATGAATTCTAGCAGCAGTAGCTTCTCCGAGGATTTGGGTATGATATTATATGAAAAAGAACCATCTATCCATGCGTCATCTACAACTCCACCCTTGGCAATGCGGACCAACGCCGGTAGAACAAACTTGAAGTTGTAATTGGAATTGTGTATAAAAAAAGGTAGGAAATATTGTTGTCTAACGTTTAAATTGCATGACTGATGGGCTACCCCTCTAAAGTTACTCCCTCCCGATCTAATTTCCTGCCACAAATGATCATGGTCGATCACCTTCCTCCTCCCCCCAATCCCAACACCATCATCAAATTCTCCCTTGCAAACCCAACATATTTTACGATTTTAAACGGCCACTATGTCATCTGGTGACAGGAGCAGATGATAGTTTGTATAATGAAGGCCCAAAATAGCACTGTTCGCTGTTTTGATTAGACTGGCCAATGCCGAGGGCATGCAGTCTTCATCATCACTCAACATCTCAACTACATCCAGCACTTGTATGGTATTATTGGAAACTCGTTGCGCGTGAGCGTAAGAGACCCCTATGGCTTCATGTATTTTAACATGATTTGAATTTGACGGATCGCACACTTCTGTCAGCTTAGCTACGCAGTCTAAAGTAATCTTATTGCTCTGTAGGAGTGGGTTTTGAAAAATTTTTAAACGTAAGAATACTCTATCTCCGCTTACCGTCTCCTCAGTCTGGTATCTATGACGTTTACAGTGTTTCATGTGATGCTTTAACTTTAAAACAGAGCGAAATCTTGAGAGATATGTTGGACAGTAATAGCATACACCTTTCCTCTTTTTACCCTCACTTGGAACCCTACTAATATCCGTAATCGGATTAAAATGACTAATTGAATTGGGGTCTGTTTGTGGAGTGTATAGAAGCCACGCCCAATATTCTACTGATTTAATTGAAGGAGCTCACACTGGAAAAAAAACCCCCGTTTTATTATAGCGCTTGCTTGACTCTTTTTCTGTTTCATGCTGCGGAGATGAGACACTAACATTTAAATGGTCATCAGCCTACTAAAAAATGTAAATTCCTTTCAGATTCGTGGGGCATAGACCAAATAATACTTCTACATTAACAGTTTAAGATATTGAACCCTCCCTACCATTAACTGCCATTTTATCCAACTTTTTCTTAGATGCATCTTTATGAAGAGGTCTGTATGCTGCAATTAAAAATGCATACTTGAAACACTGTAGCCTCGTATCGAAACAGATTCGTTGTATCCCCCTACACCCCTCTAAATCTGAATGATATTTTAAAACTATAGCCCTCTCCCAGTGCCCACCTCTTACAGTAAAATCCTTTTTAAACCTACATATATTAACATTTAAACTTTCAATAAATGAAACCACAGATCCACTACCCCCCTCGTTATAAATTTCCCACATAATTTGAATTCTATTATCCCAATTTTGAAAAACTACCCCATAATTTTATAAATGAGGGTGAATTGCCAACATCTCTGTGTGCAAGTACTTCGAATACATCTCACCCACATTTTCATTTAAAAAAAATATTTTTAGTGCTATTGATGCTTCTAAACTGACCCCCACTCCCCACACCTCCCTTTGTGGTTCAAGAAGGGATCAAACCTTATCAGCATACAAATATTTAAAAGTCCAGAGTACTGGCATTATACCCCCCGAAACGAGAAAGGTAAAGGGATTGATAGATTCAGTAACGCGCAATAACGTTTGGTACAAAGCAGAGTTTGAGCGACAAAAATCTGGAAGAGGGGATACTGGTGTTGTTGTTGTATTACTACTAGCACTAGCTATATCATTAAGCGGAATGGTGGGGGTGACACAGAATTGTCAATAAAACCACCCCCAGTCTGTTCAATTACATTGGTTGGAGATGGCATGAGGTCCCCTAAGCCTGATAGCACATATTCCAAGGTGATTGGGGACAATTGATCGAGCCAGCCTGTATTGTCATGTGTTGGAATTTCGTTATGAGGACCCGGTTCAGTTGCACTAGTAACACCCCCTAAATGCTCACGCATAAAACTATCTGCCCACTCCGGATCCTCAAGCATGTCCATATCACAAGTTAAGTCGTTTAGGCTAGCCATATCCCCAAAAAACATCATTAAGAAAACCTCTATGCCACTCCATGTTCTCTGGAACTAATGTAGGTTCATCACTGAACTCCGTTGGTGGTGATAGAATTGGTCCAGTAAATGCTGATGTCTCATCACTCAATGGTGGTGCTATATCATTAATCTGTAGAAAAAAGGTTTTATTTTCTATGTGGAATATGCATTATTTCATAAAGTTGAAAAATCACGTTCATTTTTTTCCCATACCATCCATAAAACTCAATTCCTCCTAGAATTATTTAAACTAAATAATTTTGCTTAAAGTGTTATTTACAGAACAAATGCATAATAAATTACAAATTTTATTTGTAACATAGACACAAACACACAACAAAATAGTGAAAATCGTTACATTGTTATTGAATTTGTAATATTCATTATACTGTCTCCATGAATAATCGCGTAGATGCAGCGCATGCACCGCTCACACACAGACACACGCACACACACACACACACGCACACACACATACAACAATCATTACGCCGTTATTGAATTTGCAATATTCATTATAGTATCTCAATGAATTATCGAGTAGACGCGGCGCATGCACCGCTCACAAACACACACACAAACACAACAAAATAATGAAAATCATTACGATGTTATTGAATTTGCAATATTCATTATATTCATTATATAACTCCATGAATTATCGAGTAGACGCGGCGCATGCACCGCACACACACACACACACACACACACTTACAACAATCATTACGCCGTTATTGAATTTGCAATATTCATTCTACTATCTCAATGAATTATCGAGTAGATGCGACGCATGCACCGCTCACACACACACACACACATACAACAATCATTACGCCGTTATTGAATTTGCAATATTCATTATACTATCTCAATGAATTATCAAGTAGACGCGGCGCATGCACCGCACACACACACACATACACACACACACACACACAAAGACAAAAATCATTACGCCGTTATTTAACTTTTAACGGTCATTATAGTGTCTCCAAGAAATATCAAGTATATGCGTCGCATGCACCGCTCACACACACACACACATATATATATATAACAGTCATTACGACGTTATTGAATTTGCAATATTCATTATACTATCTCCATGAATTATCGGGTATACAGAAAAATAAGCGGCACATGTACCGCTCACACACACTCCTTCAAATTGACTTGGGAAAAAGAATCATTAGCGAGAAATAATATTTGAAAACTCACATTTAAATTTTCAGCTTGTATGTCAAGAGCTGTAGGGGCCACATCATTCTCGCCTTGCATTGGTTGTGAAGAGCCCGGCAACGCTTGATAGGGGGTGACCCCCCGATCTTGACTAGATGAGGCTGATGCATTATGAGAATCTATCCATTCTCTCTTGAATTTTCTTCCAGGTTGCATAGAGGTTTGTCCGGAGCTGACACTGGCTTGAGAGGCTCCTGGCTGGTCCAGAGAACTTGTAATGGAGCTAGCATATCTGATGATTGATGGTCTTGCAGCTTGCATCGATGTGATATCACCCCATCTTGGCCTGTTTTTAGGGAAAGATTAATTTCATGAATCGACCTCCTCAACCTGAAATAAGAAGAAAAATTTAGTAAAGAGATAAGAAGCCCTGTTTTACAGATAAATTGCCGTTTAAAGTTTATTCTGGTGTTTGTAGCACTCTATGTCTTAGCACTTTAGAAATATTTAAAAAGAAAAGCTTTTAAAGTAAAATTTTGGAAAATTCTTATTTTGGGGGGAAGGGGGATTTCAAAAAAATCTCCCCATAATATAATTTATGAAGAAGCCCAGCTTTGGAACGAAAATAAGCCATTTCCGTAAAAACTAAACTATAAAGCTTTTTTGACCGTAAACACTAGTTTTTGTAAGAAAATTATAGAAAATACATTTCTTTGGGTCAAATGTGAACCTTTTCTTATGAAAAAGCCCAGCTTTGGAACTAAAATAAGCCATTTCAGTAAAAACTAATATATAAAGCTTTTTTGAACGTAAACACTAGTTTTTGTATGAAAAATATAGAAAATACATTTCTTTGGGTCAAATGTGAACCTTTGGTTATGAAAAAGCCCAGCTTTGGAACAAAAATAAGCCATTTCCGTAAAAACTAAACTATAAAGCTTTTTTGAACGTAAACACTAGTTTTTGTAAGAAAATTATAGAAAATACATTTCTTTGGGTCAAATGTGAACCTTTGGTTATGAAAAAGCCAAGCTTTGGAAAGAAAATATGCCATTTCCGTAAAAACTAAACTATAAAGCTTTTTTTACTGTAAACACTAGTTTTTGTAAGAAAATTATAGAAAATACATTGCTTTGGGTCAGATGTGAACCTTTGGTTATGAAAAAGCGCAGCCTTGGAACGAAAATAAGCCATTCCCGTAAAAACTAAACTATAAAGCTTTTTTGACCGTAAGAAAATTATAGAAAATACATTTCTTTGGGTCAAATGTGAACCTTTGGTTATGAAAAAGCCAAGCTTTGGAACAAAATAAGCCATTTCCGTAAAAACTAAACTATAAAGCTTTTTTGAACGTAAACACTAGTTTTTGAAAGAAAATTATAGAAAATACATTTCTTTGGGTCAAATGTGAACCTTTGGTTATGAAAAAGCCAAGCTTTGGAACGAAAATATACCATTTCCGTAAAAACTAAACTATAAAGCTTTTTTTACTGTAAACACTAGTTTTTGTAAGAAAATTATAGAAAATATATTTCTTTGGGTCAGATGTGAACCTTTGGTTATGAAAAAGCGCAGCTTTGGAACGAAATAAGCTATTTTAAAATGTATAAGAATTATTTATTTAACAGAAATCCTCGCTTTTTGAATGGCCAAAGCGTTTAGAATTACACAGATCCTTGTCTTAATCATTAGCCTTTTGTTTTCATAACTCATATAAGACACGATTAAACTGACTTCAAAAGAGACTCTCCGTAATTATAAACACATGTGTTTTTTAGACTGGAAAAAAGATTTTCTGATAATTGGGAAAACGGGGCATTTTTTTATGAACGAAATAGCTAACAATAAGGAATTATGATCGTAACATAGCAGTGGATGAGAGAGTTTTTGTTTTACATAATAGAAAAAAACATACTTAGCGTTTTCTATCGAATATACTCATCATATTTTAATGGTTTGTATTGTTTGAGGGGAGGGGGGCTAAGTCCCCCTGAAATTTGAATTTACTAGTAAAACGATTTTTTTTTGGAAATAAAGAATGAAAGTGTACTTACATTGAAAATAGAAATATCCATTGTTTCAGAGTTAATAAAATCCAGTGTACTATGCTCGATATGCTAAAACATAATGAAAATTAATTTCCAATGCATGAACATTTTATACGGGGTTTCAAGGATGAATAAAAGACGGATGTTGAGTTATATAATTTCATGCATGCCCTCAAAACATGTTTGACTACTTTATATCATACCAGTTTTTTTTAAGAATGTACACGTGAACTCATGACGTACATTCATTGTGCAATTGACAACAAAAACAGAAAAAAAAACCTGTTTGACCACATTATATTATTACGACCAAACTCTCAAAACATGTATGACCACATTATACATCGCCAAGTTTAAAAAACCTCGACTTTAGTTTCATAACAAGCATTATAGTGTGCCAACTTTTAATATATTCACGCGTGAGTTTAATGACACAACCATGGGTTTTTCTTGCCCAATTCCAATGTATATTTTCATGTGTAATTGAAAACAACAGCAATTTCAATGTATATTTTCATGTTTAATTGAAACCTTATACATGGACACTACTGTCGCTATCCAAACACTTTCAACTATTAAAAAAGGCACTAGCCCATTCAATTTCCAATTGAATGAGCTCTTTTGAAGTTTCTACGACAAAACTTTCAATAAAAGCTTTATATGCCCCCAGGGCATAACTTACAACCCTTGCCCTGAGGTCTGTGGAGGGAGGGATTGTTATCCTTAAAAACCTAATTTCCGAAACTTTCAACTCCGTTGAATATAATGGCTATCTAAAAATTTGGCTTGGATGTGTTTGGGGAAAAAGTGGGCGTGAGAGGGGGATTAGTTGCCCTCAAATCACTTTCGACTATGAAAAAGGTACTAGCCCTTTAAATTTCAAATCGAATGAGCCCTTTTTCAAGTTTCTACGACAAAGATTTCAATAAAACCTTATATGCCCCTAGGGCATAACTTATAATCCTTGCCCTGAGGGTTGTGGGGGAGTGACCATATCAAAAATATATTTTCTATCTGGAAATCAACTACGCTGAACGCAATATATAGGTTACAGCCAGCAATGGCGTCAAAACACATTTTTTCCATGTTTTTCTCTATTCTGCTCTTTTTCCTTTGGTTTGCAGATAATTACTTTATAGTCCCAAATTTCCAGGAGGGTCATACCCCCCCCCTGCCCCCCTTGCTGGCGCTTATGCCATTGGGGGATTTGACAAAATTACAAATCGAAATTCTGTTTAATTATTCAAATTCGCCTTGCCAAATTTGCCACGTGGAGATATTCCGGGGGAATTATCCAGGGGATATTTTCCGTGTGGTTTGTTTTCTAGGAAATAATTTCCACGGAAGTAGGCATTTTTGGAGTGATCCAGAAACCAATTAGTGATTAAAGTCTTATGCAAATGGAAGAATGATAAGAAGAATTTTTCAGGCTGAGTCGTGCGCAAGCAATTTTACAGGAAGGGGATTCTCAGCGAGGATTAAACTTTCTAGAGGGAATTTGGCAGAGGGGGGGGGGGGTTGCACTTTACTTTGGATGATATTTAAATGGAGGAGTTTTCCGTGAAGGTGAGGGGTATGTTTCATAGAGAGTGAGCCAGAATTACCGGCATTATTTGAAAAACGAACAGAAATTATTCCATATTTGAAGGGTTGCCCCCTCCTCAATACCTTAATCTTTACTCCAAAAATTTAAGTGTTTACTAGAACTGAAACACAGGGAGGCGTTTAATTAGAATAGGAAGCTTTTTTAAAAGTGTTAACAGACTTAGCGGAAAGAGCAAGTTATTGAGGAGAGGACAGTAGTATTTATATACACAGTCCGGAACCTACAAGAAAACCCACACCTGAGGTACTACATTTACAAGTGGACATTGCAAAAAAAAGCTGGCAAGGTATAAAGTGGCCAAGCATGTTTTGGAACTAAGGGAATCCTAATAGTACATGGAATTGCATAAGAACACGTCTACATTTTTTTTTTAAAGCTTGGTAAGGTATAGAGTGCTCCAACATGTTTTGGGAGTATAGTCGAAATTATATAACTCAACCGGACTGTTTTTGAGCCAACGTCCGTTTTTTTAGGGGGCCAATCAGAGACTTTGTAAAAAGCGAGTTTTTTTTCTTTTTTTTTCTTTTCTTTTGGTATATTTTTCGAGCAAATCATTCATTTCTAAGTCAGTTGATTAATAAAAGTTCTAATAGACCTAAAGAATCAATTCCCTCATTCTAAATGGAGAATAAGAGATTTATAACGGTAAGTAAATACACTTTATTCATCGACTAATATAATCGTTTTTATTTCCTAGCACTGAGTTCCACATGGAATAATCTATCATTTTGACTTTCACACTGAAAAGGGAAATTTTCCATAAATAGGTGAGGTAAGATAAATTCCATATGTTCATAACAGCTGTTTTGATTAGAAGGTATTTTGAGATAAAAAGAGTATTGTTTCGTTTTTTATAATATTCTCATTCTACTCTTAGGTAGACCTTTTACCTGAACGATTTGGTTCTAATGATTAGAGTACTATTAGTACTGTACTGTGGGCCGAGTTGCTAGCGAAAAACCCGTGTGAATGGGTTGAAATAAAAAATTTTAACAAGAAATCTCTGAATAATTATTTTTGGGGGGATGGGTTGATGGGTGCAGGATCTCTTAGAGTACTTTTAGTGCTGTACTGTGGACCGAGTTGCTAGCGAAAAACCCGTGTGGATGGCTTGAAATAAAAAAAAATTACAAGAAATCTCCGAATAAATATTTTTTGGGGGATGGGTTGATGGGTGCAGGATCTCTTAGAGTACTTTTAGTGCTTTACTGTGGCCCGAGTTGCTAGCGAAAAACCCATGTGGATGACTTGAAATAAAAAATTTTAACAAGAAATCTCCGTATAATTATTTTTTGGGGGATGGGTTGATGGGTGCAGGATCTCTTAGAGTACTTTTAGTACTGTACTGGGGACTGAGTTTCTAGCAAAAACTCGTGTGGATGGCTTGAAATAAAAAATTTTAACAAGAAATCTCTGAATAAATATTTTTTGGGGGATGGGTTGATGGGTGCAGGATCTCTTAGAGTACTTTTAGTACTGTACTGTGGACCAAGTTGCTAGTGGCCAACCATGTTTTGAAACTAAGGGAATCCTAATAGTACATGGAATTGCATAAGAACACGTGTACATTTTTTTTTAAAAAAAGCTTGGTAAGGTATAGAATACTCCAATATGTTTTGGGAATATAGTCGAAATTATATAACTCAACCGGACTGTTTTTGAGCCAACATCCGTTTTTTAGGGGGCCAATCAGAGACTTTGTAAAAACCGAGCTTTTTTTTCTTTTTTTTTTTCTTTTGGTATATATTTCGAGCAAATCATTCATTTCTAAGTCAGTTGATTAATAGAAGTTCTAATAGACCTAAAGAATCAATTCCCTCATTCTAAATAGAGAATAAGAGATTTATAACGGTATGTAAATACAATTTATTCATCGACTAATATAATCGTTTTTATTTCTTAGCACTGAGTTCCACATGGAATTATCTATCATTTTGACTTTCACACTGAAAAGTGAACTTTTCCATAAATAAGCGAGCTAAGATAAACTCCATATGTTCATAACAGCTGTTTTGATTTGAAGGTATTTTGAGATAAAAAGAGTATTGTTTCGTTTTTTATAATATTCTCATTCTACTCTTAGGTAGACCTTTTACCTGAACGATTTGGTTCTAATGATTAGAGTACTTTTAGTACTGTACTGTGGGCCGAGTTGCTAGCGAAAAACCCGTGTGGATGGCTTGAAATAAAAATTTCTAACAAGAATTCTCCGAATAAATATTTTTGGGGGGATGGGTTGATGTGTGAAGGATCTCTTAGAGTACTTTTAGTGCTGTACTGTGGACCGAGTTGCTAGCGAAAAACCCGTGTGGATGGCTTGAAATAAAAAATTTTAACAAGAAGTCTCCGAATAAATATTTTTGGGGCGATGGGTTGATGGGTGCAGGATCGCTTAGAGTACTTTTAGTGCTGTACTGTGGACCGAGTTGCTAGTGAAAAACCCGTGTGGATGGCTTGAAATAAAATTTTTTAACAAGAAATCTCCGAATAAATATTTTTTGGGGGATGGTTTGATGGATGCAGGATCTCTTAGAGTACTTTTAGTACTGTACTGTGGACCGAGTTGCTAGCGAAAAACCCGTGTGGATGGCTTGAAATAAAGTTTTTTAACAAGAAATCTCCGAATAAATATTTTTTGGGGGATGGGTTGATGGGTGCAGGATCTCTTAGAGTACTTTTAGTACTGTACTGTGGACCGAGTTGCTAGCGAAAAACCCGTGTGGATGGCTTGAAATAAATTTTTTTAACAAGAAATCTCTGAATAATTATTTTTTGGGGGATGGGTTGATGGGTGCAGGATCTCTTAGAGTACCTATAGTGGGGGCGTTATTTAATACCCCGGTAAACATGAAACTAGAAAAGACTGAAGTTGATTTTTACTTCCAGGACTTGGATATTCAGATGACAACTCAAAAAGGTACAAAGCTTAATCATGAGACAGCCAGCACTAGCATGAATTCGACAAGAGAAACCGTTATTCAATATGCACTACGAGCACTTTGTAGCGAACTAACTGCAACTTCTATGGTAAGCACCATTTATCAGATAGCTAAGGGGATTCAGTTACATGAGGGTTCAGTTAAAGAGGGTTCAGTTGCATGAGGGTTCAGAAGCTTGGGATTCAGTTAAAGAATACCTCCTCGACAGATATTTTTTTTTTATGTATTTTATAGCTATTAAGCAAACGTTCCGTTGTCTTTCTCAAACCAAGTAGTAAATATTTATCAGACTTTCATTTTTTCTGTTCAATTGTTTTCAGTGTAAGCCAATATAATGTTAGAAAGATGGAAATTAAGTTTTGAGTGGGTAAAAAAAATTGGCGTAGTCTTAACTGTATGAAATAATGAATATTTCACATGGAAAATAAAGCTATTTTTACAATTTCAAGCCAAAGAATAAAATACGACAGAAGAAAATAAGAATAGTGGAATTAAAAACAACGACTGACATCTGGGATACTGTACCACTAACCATGGAAGAGGAGATGCATCTCATAGATCAAACTGCTTCAGTTGAAAGATGGTACAGTTTCATGAAGAGCTGGGACCATCAGGCACAGTGCTACGAGTTAGACCCCTAAAGATAATGTATTAAAAAAGACCATTATAACTTTTGATTTTTTTTTTTTTTTGGTTCAATCATTTAAATCAATTTTTTTTTAGGATTTTATTGATGAGAATGTAGATAATGTATGGTTCACATTCCCATTGAGTGAAGAAGAAGAAGTGGCACTCTGCAATCTAGTTGTGGAACCTAGCACTATAAAACCACTGTTACACCAACAAATTCAGCCCTTAAGGTTTCGTAGGAAAATACACGGTGAAAATACCCACGTACACATTTACAACGATTCGAGTGATACAAGAAAACGAGTAAGGACACTTGTAAAATCACAGAAAAAGGACAGACATAGCCTTCTGTATAATGGAAGGGATGTGAGACGATTTAGGCAATTAAACCACGCAATGCAATATCCCGTGATATCGTATATGCTAAGCATACCAAAACAAGAAAATGATCCAGTGACCAAAGAGATTTTTTTTTTAATGTTTCCGTACGATATATTTTGGAAATTAAAGGCTATCGTTATCATTAAAATGTCAATCAACAATAGATATATTTAAATGTTTTACAAGTTCAAAACGGTTAATATCCAACCATAGGTGACTCGAATTTCACTTTAAGCAACTGTAACAATAGTAGATTTTTTTTCATATCAAACATTTTCAAAGGGTGATAAATCTTCCAGCGAATCATTAGAAGAAAATATTCCCCTTAAAATTGAAATGAGAAGCTCACAAAGTTATGCAAAACAAATTCTTCTATTCATGGTCCAACTCATAAGGACCAACTGAATGTACATCATACATTTTTAGTGTTTTTATACGATATATTTTGGAAATTAAGGCTGTTGTTATGATTAAAATGTCAATCAACAAAAGATATATTTAAATGTTTCACCAGTAAAATGGTTAATACCCAACCATATGCGACTCAAATTTCACTTTAATCAGCTGTAACAGTAATGCTTTACGACAAACATTTTATCGCAATTTATAATTATTTTAGCTAAGATTAATGTTTTGTCTACATTCAACAGTTTAAAATATCTGAATGCATTTAAGGTGTATTATGAATGGCTTTGCAAAAACATGAAAATACTACTACTAGAGATTGTCAAATTGCGTTATCCACTGTTTCATTTCTTTGAATTATGTGCTATCAAGAGCGGTTTCTGATTTTTTTTTTTTTTTTGCTATTGATATCAATTGCACAAGGAATTCCACAAGAATGTGCAGATAAATTCCACATGTCCATAACAGCTGTTTCGATTAGAAAGTTAATGAGACGGTCATTTTATGTACGCGTGTGTATTTACTAAAGGAGGTAATTGTTGTAGAGAAAAAAGAGGAGTTTGAAGGAATGGGGTGTCCCCCTATTAATATTCGGAATAAATTTCAAGTGTAGGTAAATGATGAAACTTTATAAAATAATGGATATTTCACATGGAAAATAAACCCAGATGTAAACATGTGTTGTTGTTTTTTTCTCAAAAAAAAAAATATGTTAATATGTTTAAGCAATAAATATCTTTAAGCTTAACCCGTCTTTATTCTTTACAATAGTTCTATTCATTTCATTAAATTATGAAGAAATTGTAAGTAAGTAACAATCGCTTTCTTGAATTCGCTTTCTGGACACAATGCAGATATTTAATTCAAGAAATCATGATAAAATCGCAAGTAAGTAATAAACTCTTTATTGTTTTCACCTATTGGATACACAATATGGAAATTTCATTCAAGAAATCTTAGTTTTTAATGATGCTCCTTATTTCTAGTTGAAAATGCTTATTTTTGAATTTAATTGGGATGAAAAGTCAAATTCTAGCATAAAGAGCAAGGTATTTCTGAGGGGGCAGCTCACTTCATATACGGGATAATTTCCAGTAGTCTTATTTTTTAACTATACTCCTTATTTCTAGTTGAAAACGCTAATTTTTTAATTTAATTGGGATGAAAAGTCAAAGTCCAGCATAAAGAGCAAGGTATTTTGGATGGGGCAGCTCACTTCATATATGGGATAATTTGCAGTCGTCTTAGTTTTTAACGATGCTCCTTATTTCTAGTTGAAAATGATTATTTTTTAATTTAATTGGGATGAAAAGTCAAAGTCTAGTATAAAGAGCAATGTATTTAGGAGGGTGTAGTTCACTTCATATACCGGATAATTTCCATTCATCTTAGTTTTTAACGATGCTCCTTATTTCTACTTGAAAATGCTTATTTTTTAGAAGTCACCTCTTGCATACACAATGGAGAAATTTCATTCAAGAAATTATGAAAAAATTATAAGTAAGTAACAATGTCTCTGTGTGTGTGTGTGTGTGTGTGTGTGTGTGTGTGTGTGTGTGTGTGTGTGTGTGTGTGTGCAAGGTAGAGCAATTTCCCCACAAATTCCATTATTTAATGCCCCCTCCGCCGCGGAGGAGGGGGCATAGAAATATGGAGCATCATTAAAAAACTAAGATTTCTTGAATGAAATTTCCGTATTGTGTATCCAATAGGTGAAAACAATTAAGAGTTTATTACTTACTTGCGATTTTATCATGATTTCTTGAATTAAATATCTGTATTGTGTCCAGGAAGCGAATTCAAGAAAGTGATTGTTACTTACTTACAATTTCTTCATAGTTTAATGAAATGAATAGAACTATTCTAAAGAATAAAGACGGGTTAAGCTTAAAGATATTTATTGCTTAAACGTATTAACAGATTTTTTTTTTTTAGAAAAAAAACAACACATGTTTACATCTGGGTTTATTTTCCATGTAAAATATCCATTATTTTATAAAGTTTCAACTATTACCTACACTTGAAATTTATTCCGAATATTAATAGGGGGGCACCCCCTTCCTTCCAACTCCTCTTTTTTCTCTACAACAATTACCTCCTTTAGTAAATACACACGCGTACATAAAATGACCGTCTCATTAACTTTCTAATCGAAACAGCTGTTATGGACATGTGGAATTTATCTGCATATTCTTGTGAAATTCCTTGTGCAATTGATATCAATAGCAAAAAAAATCAGAAACCGCTCTTGATAGCACATAATTCAAAGAAATGGATCAGTGGATAACGCAATTTGACAATCTCTAGTAGTAGTATTTTCATGTTTTTGCAAAGCCATTCATAATACACCTTAAATGCATTCAGATATTTTCAACTGTTGAATGTAGACAAAACTTTACTCTTAGCTAAAATAATTAGAAATTGTGATAAAATGTTTGTTCTAAAGCATTATTGTTACAGCTGTTTAAAGTGAAATGTTTGTCGTAAAGCATTACTGTTACAGCTGATTAAAGTGAAATTTGAGTCGCATATGGTTGGGTATTAACCATTTTACTGGTGAAACATTTAAATATATCTTTTGTTGATTGACATTTTAATGATAACAACAGCCTTAATTTCCAAAATATAACGTATAAAAAACGTTAAAAATGTATGATGTACATTCAGGTGAAAAAAGAATGCTTAGCATAACGATATCACGGGGTATTTCATTGCGTGGTTTAATTGCCTAAATCGTCTCACATCTCTTCCATTATACAGAAGGCTATGTCTGTCCTTTTTCTGTGTTTTTACAAGTGTCCTTACTCGTTTTCTTGTATCACTCGAATCGTTGTAAATGTGTAAGTGGGTATTTTCACCGTGTATTTTCCTACGACACCTTAAGGGTTGAATTTGTTGGTTTAACAGTGGTTTTATAATGCTAGGTTCCACAACTAGATTGCAGAGTGCCACTTTTTCTTCTTCAATCAATGGGAATGTGAACCATACATTATCCACATTCTCATCAATAAAATCCTGAAAAAAAACTTGATTTAAATGAGTGAAAAAAAAAAATCAAAAGTTATAATGGTCTTTTTTAATACATTATCTTTATGTATATCAGATCGATCATGAAGTAATAATTTTTGTCCATTACATCTTATACAAATTTCATATATTTTAAGCCTTTTAATTTTCATGTCTAGATCGGGACCCTAAGATTGATGATTCCCACTATATCACCCGTGATGGATATTATGAGGTATGGAGGACTAGTGGTATATGTAATTTCTACCGGATATTAAGACGTCAACTGACCCCGAGTGAGAAGGAGGCGTGGGCGCTTGATCAGAAGAAGAAGAAGAATACGGAGGATTAATAGTCTTTTTGTTCACCATTATATATGAATAAACTGATTTAGTCGATGGAATGAACTCCTATTCCTACAAGTTAAGTTAGAATAAAAGAATGAGGTATATTGGTTTCGGTTTTACTCGGATCAATAATAACACTTAAAATGAAAATGCATAATAGGGGTCTAACTCGTAGCACTGTGCCTGATGGTCCCAGCTCTTCATGAAACTGTACCATCTTTCAACTGAAGCAGTTTGATCTATGAGATGCATCTCCTCTTCCATGGTTAGTGGTACAGTATCCCATATGTCAGTCATTGTTTTTAATTCCACTATTCTTATTTTCTTCTGTCGTATTTTCTTCATTGGCTTGAAATAGTAAAAATGGCTTTATTTTCCATGTGAAATATTCATTATTTCATACAGTTAAGACTACGCCAATTTTTTGTTACCCACTCAAAACTTAATTTCCATCTTTCTATCATTATATTGGCTTACACTGAAAATAATTGAACAGAAAAAATAAAAACCTGATAAATAATTACTAGTTGGTGTGAGAAAGACAACGCAACGTTTGCGTAATAGCTATAAAATACATAAAAAAAAATCTCCGTCGAGGAGGTATTCTTTAACTGAATCCCAAGCTTCTGAACCCTCATGCAACTGAACCCTCTTTAACTGAACCCTCATGTAACTGAATCCCCTTAGCTATCTGATAAATGGTGCTTACCATAGAAGTTGCAGTTAGTTCGCTACAAAGTGCTCGTAGTGCATATTGAATAACGGTTTCTCTCGTCAAATTCATGCTAGTGCTGGCTGTTACATGATTAAGCTTTGTACGTTTTTGAGTTGTCATTTGAATATCCAAGTCCTGGAAGTAAAAATAAACTTCAGTCTTTTCTAGTCTCATGTTTACCGGGGTATTAAATAACGCCCCCACTATAAGTACTCTAAGAAATCCTGCACCCATCAACCCATCCCCCGAAAAATATTCATTCGGAGATTTCTTGTTAAAAATTTTTATTTCAAGCCATCCACACGGGTTTTTGGTTAGCAACTCGGTCCACAGTACAGTACTAAAAGTACTCTAAGAGATCCTGAACCCATCAACCCATCCCCCAAAAAATATTTATTCGGATATTTCTTGTTAAAAATTTTTATTTCAAGCCATCCACACGAGTTTTTCGCTAGCAACTCGGTCCACAGTACAGCACTAAAAGTACTCTAAGAGATCCTGCACCCATCAACTCATCCCCCAAAAAATAATTATTCGATGACTTCTTGTTAAAATTTTTTATTTCAACCCATTCACACGGGTTTTTCGCTAGCAACTCGGCCCACAGTACAGTACTAAAAGTACTCTAATCATTAGAACCAAATCGTTCAGGTAAAAGGTCTACCTAAGAGTAGAATGAAAATATTATAAAAAACGAAACAATACTCTTTTTATCTCAAAATACCTTCTCAACTCGTCTGCAACTCGGTCCACAGTACAGTACTAAAAGTACTCTAAGAGATCCTGCACCCATCAACCCATCCCCCAAAAAATATTTATTCAGAGATTTCTTGTTAAAATTTTGTATTTCAAGTCATCCACACGGGTGTTTCGCTAGCAACTCAGTCCACAGTACAGTACTAGAAGTACTCTAAGAGATCCTGCACCCATCAACCCATCCCCCAAAAAATATTTATGCGGAGACTTCTTGTTGAAAATTTTTATTTCAAGCCATCCACACGGGTTTTTTGCTAGCAACTCGGTCCACAGTACAGCACTAAAAGGACTCTAAGAGATCCTGCACCCATCAACCCATCCCCCAAAAAATATTTATGCGGAGACTTCTTGTATAAAATTTTTATTTCAAGCCATCCACACGGGTTTTTTGCTAGCAACTCGGTCCACAGTACAGCACTAAAAGGACTCTAAGAGATCCTGCACCCATCAACCCATCCCCCAAAAAATATTTATTCGGAGATTTCTTGTTAAAATTTTTTATTTCAAGCCATCCACACGGGTTTTTGGTTAGCAACTCGGTCAACAGTACAGTACTAAAAGTACTCTAAGAGATCCTGCACCCATCAACCCATCCCCCAAAAAATAATTATTAAGAGAGTTCTTGTTAAAATTTTTTATTTCAAGCCATCCAAACGGGTTTTTCGCTAGCAACTCAGTCCACAGTACAGTACCAAAAGTACTCTAAGAGATCCTGCACCCATCAACCCATCCCCCAAAAAATATTTATTCGGAGATTTCTTGTTAAAAAATTTTATTTCAAGCCATCCACACGAGTTTTTCGCTAGCAACTCGGTCCACAGTACAGCACTAAAAGTACTCTAAGAGATCCTGCACCCATCAACCCATCCCCCAAAATATATTTATTTGGAGACATCTTGTTAAAATTTTTTATTTCAAGCCATCCAAACGGGTTTTTCGCTAGCAACTCGGTCCACATCACAGCACTAAAAGTACTCTAAGAGATCCTGCACCCATCAACCCATCCCCCAAAAAATAATTATTCAGAGATTTCTTGTTAAAAATTTTTTATTTCAACCCATTCACACGGGTTTTTCTCTAGCAACTCGGCCCACAGTACAGTACTAAAAGTACTCTAATCATTAGAACCAAATCGTTCAGGTAAAAGGTCTACCTAAGAGCAGAATGAGAATATTATAAAAAACGAAACAATACTCTTTTTATCTCAAAATACCTTCAAATCACAACAGCTGTTATGAACATATGGAATTTATATTAGCTCGCATATTTATGGAAAAGTTCACTTTTCAGTGTGAAAGTCAAAATGATAGATAATTCCATGTGGAACTCAGTGCTAGGAAATAAAAACGATTATATTAGTCGATGAATAAAGTGTATTTACATACCGTTATAAATCTCTTATTCTCCATTTAGAATGAGGGAATTGATTCTTTAGGTCTATTAGAACTTTTATTAATCAACTGACTTAGAAATGAATGATTTGCTCGAAATATATACCAAAACAAAAGAAAAAAAAACAAAAAAAAACTCTGTTTTTACAAAGTCTCTGATTGGACCCCTAAAAAACGGATGTTGGCTCAAAAACAGTCCGGTTGAGTTATATAATTTCGACTATACTCCCAAAACATGTTGGAGCACTATACCTTACTAAGCTTTTTTTTAAAAAAATGTACACGTGTTCTTATGCAATTCCATGTACTATTAGGATTCCCTTAGTTTCAAAACATGGTTGGCCACTAGCAACTCGGTCCACAGTACAGTACTAAAAGTACTCTAAGAGATCCTGCACCCATCAACCCATCCCCCAAAAAATATTTATTCAGAGATTTCATGTTAAAAAAATTTATTTCAAGCCATCCACACGGGTTTTTCGCTAGCAACTCGGTCCTCAGTACAGCACTAAAAGTACTCTAAGACAACCTGCACCCATCAATCCATCCCACAAAAGTATTTATTCCGAGATTTCTTGTCAAAAAATTTTATTTCAAGTCATCCACACGGGTTCTTCGCTAACAACTCGGTCCACATTACAGAACTATAAGTACTCTAAGAGATCCTGCACCCATCAACCCATCCCCCAAAAAATATTTATTCAGAGATTTCTTGTTAAAATTTTTTATTTCAAGCCATCCACACGGGTTTTTCGCTAGCAACTCAGTCCACAGTACAGTACTAAAAGTACTCTAAAAGATCCTGCACACATCAACCCATCCCCCAAAAAATATTTATTTGGAGACTTCTTGTTAAAATTTTTTATTTCAAGCCATCCACACGGGTTTTTCGCTAGCAACTCGGTCCAAATTACAGCACTAAAAGTACTCTAAGAGATCCTGCACCCATCAACCCATCCCCCAAAAAATAATTATTCAGAGATTTCTTGTTAAAATTTTTTATTTCAACCCATTCACACGGGTTTTTCTCTAGCAACTCGGCCCACAGTACAGTACTAAAAGTACTCTAATCATTAGAACCAAATCGTTCAGGTAAAAGGTCTACCTAAGAGCAGAATGAGAATATTATAAAAAACGAAACAATACTCTTTTTATCTCAAAATACCTTCAAATCAAAACAGCTGTTATGGACTTGTGGAATTTATCTTAGCTCGCATATTTACGAAAAAGTTCACCTTTCTGTTTGAAAGTCAAAATGATAGATAATTTCGTGTGGAACTCAGTGCTAGGAAATAAAAACAATTATATTAGTCGATGAATAAAGTGTATTTACATACCGTTATAAATCTCTTATTCTCCATTTAGAATGAGGGAATTGATTCTTTAGGTCTATTAGAACTTCTATTAATCAACTGACTTAGAAATGAATGATTTGCTCGAAATATATACCAAAATAAAAGAAAAAAAAAGAAAAAAAAACTCGGTTTTTACAAAGTCTCTGATTGGACCCCTAAAAAACGGATTTTGGCTCAAAAACAGTCCGGTTGAGTTATATAATTTCAACTATACTCTCAAAACATGTTGGAGCACTATACCTTACTAAGCTTTTTTAAAAAAATGTACACGTGTTCTTATGCAATTCCATGTACTATTAGGATTCCCTTAGTTTCAAAACATGGTTGGCCACTAGCAACTCGGTCCAGAGTACAGTACTAAAAGTACTCTAAGAGATCCTGCACCCATCAACCCATCCCCCAAAAAATATTTATTCAGAGATTTCTTGTTAAAAATTTTTATTTCAAGCCATCCACACGGGTTTTTCACTAGCAACTCAGTCCACAGTACAGAACTAGAATTACTCTAAGAGATCCTGCACCCATCAACCCATCCCCCAAAAAATATTTATTTGGAGATTTCTTGTTGAAAATTTTTATTTCAAGCCATCCACACGGGTTTTTCGCTAGCAACTCGGTCCACAGTACAGCACTAAAAGTACTCTAAGAGATCCTGCACCCATCAACCCATCCCCCAAAAAATATTTATACGGAGACTTCTTTTTAAAAAATTTTATTTCAAGCCATCCACACGGGTTTTTCGCTAGCAACTCGGTCCACAGCACAGCACTAAAAGTACTCTAAGAGATCCTGCACCCATCAGCCCATCCCCCAAAAAATAATTATTCAGAGATTTCTTGTTAAAAATTTTTATTTCAACCCATTCACACGGGGTTTTCGCTAGCAATTCGGCCCACAGTACAGTACTAAAAGTACTCTAATCATTAGAACCAAATTGTTCAGGTAAAAGGTCTACCTAAGAGTAGAATGAGAATATTATAAAAAACGAAACAATACTCTTTTTATCTCAAAATACCTTCTATTCAAAACAGCTGTTATGAACATATGGAATTTATCTTAGCTCGCATATTTATGGAAAAGTTCACTTTTCAGTGTGAATGTCAAAATGATAGATAATTCCATGTGGAACTCAGTGCTAGGAAATAAAAACGATTATATTAGTCGATGAATAAAGTGTATTTACATACCGTTATAAATCTCTTATTCTCCATTTAGAATGAGGGAATTGATTCTTTAGGTCTATTAGAACTTCTATTTATCAACTGACTTAGAAATGAATGATTTGCTCGAAATATATACCACAAGAAAAGAAAAAAAAAGAAAACAAAAACTCGCTTTTTACAAAGTCTCTGATTGGCCCCCTAAAAAAACGGATGTTGGCTCAAAAACAGTCCGGTTGAGTTTTATAATTTCTACTATACTCCGAAAACATGTTGGAGCACTCTATACCTTACCAAGCTTTGAAAAAAAAAATGTACACGTGTTCTTATGCAATTCCATGTACTATTAGGATTCCCTTAGTTCCAAAACATGCTTGGTCACTTTATACCTTGCCAGCTTTTTTTTACAATGTCCACGTGTAACTGTAGTGCCTCAGGCGTGGGTTTTCTTGTAGGTTCCGGACTGTGTATATAGATACTACTGAGGACAACCCTTCGTATACGGAATAAATCTACTAAAATTGATATTCAAATTTTGTTTAATTTTTTATGTACGGTGAGCCAAATTTGAACCTGTATTAGCTGAATAACGTTCAGAAATTAAACAAAAAAGTTTTTTATTAAGTGAAAGTAAGGAGCGACAATAAAACTTAAAATGGACAGAAATAATTCCGTATATGATAGGAAACAACAAAGCACGAACAACAATTGGGAAATCTCTTTGCAAGACAGTGGAGATAATTTGAATGAATATTTCGGCCCTATGTCCAGGGGCCTTCCTCAGCAATACAAAAAATATATAAAAGAAAAAAGGCTCAACAACATGCGACCAATCAAAACCATTTTTTTTTCAAAACAGTCCCAGCATCCTTACTTCAGCGAAGTTCAACCAGGACTGATAAAAAAAGTGAGGTAAGACAGGACGATTCAATAATATGAAAGAAAAATAATTTAATAACACGTTCTTATTGCTAATTCAGCCTTTTTGGCAGCTAACCTCAAAGGTCTTTTTGTGATGAGTTCTGTGATAATGTCTATTGGTTTTTTTTAAATATTTTGTAAGATCATTTTCAATTAAATTTGTGTATTGAGCATTTAGTGTATATTCCCCTAAGCCCCTATTTAAGGAAATATTATTATTAATCCTAAGAATTGCTTCTCGGACTACCTGTTTTATGCCCATGTCATTACTAATAAGGGCAGATTCATCAAAAAGTATATTGTGGCTACGATTGTCAAATACATGGCTGCCTAAAGCACACTCAAATGAAGCAGTAGAAATATTAGAATTTAGAGCTTTGACAATATAATTTTTATGCTGTTGAATGCGTTTCTCTTACTGCTTTGAAAAAATTTTAAATTTTGGTTTTGATTGGTCGCATTGTGTTGTTGGTCTTTTTTCTTTTATGTATTTTTTGTCTTGCTGAGGACGGCTCTTGGACATAGGGCCAAAATATTCATTCAAATTATATCCACTGTCTTGCAGAAAGATTTACCTATTGTTCTTCGGGCTTTTTTTGTTTGGTATGGAAAGGCAGTGTGATCTTCGTTGCTATTTTCGTATATGATAGGGACTATCCCCTCCTCAACGCCTCACTCTTTACGTTAACGTTTTTATTGTTCTAAAAAGTAGAGTTGTGACAAAGAGTCAAACTTTAGCGTAAAGGGCGAGGCGTTGCGGAGGGGAGAGTTCCTTTCATATACGGAATAAATTCTGGGCGCTTTAAGTTTTAATGTCGCTCCTTCCTTTCTGTTAAAAGAAAAATTATTTTTATTTCATTTTGCACCAAAAACGACATTTAGAGCAATTGGATTGAACTGTTTCATAAATTCTGTGCTTTTTTTTAATTTTTTATCTTTCTAGTGTTGGTAGTAGCAGTCAACTTCTCAAAGTTTTGGAGCCATGGTCTTTTTTTATAGTAGAGTAATAATACGGAAAAAAATGCCCGAACCAGGAACAAATTGATAAAGTAATGCTTTCTCCACCGTTGCGAAAAAAAAATTCGCTATTTTTGTTACATTTATTTCTATTTTTCATGACAAAATGAAGTGTCACGAAATGAGTGGTTGATACTTCTATCTGTATCGGAATTGAGAGCTGAAACCGTTTCTGACGTCAGTTTTTCTTATAAACGTCAAATAAAATGAAAAAATTCCATTTTTAGTAAGAAAATGGCAAAATTTCGCTATTTTCGGCAAAAAACTAAGTGATAACCACGATATCTTTTTTTTGTGTGTGTTTCTTTTTTGTCCGTTCGTTTGTCTTATTTAAGTATACATCCAGATTTTTTCAAGCTAGCGTGATTACATTTACACACATTCTAAACGCCATCTTGTGGCAACCGAGCTGCAGTCTTATGCAAATAGAAAATTATCTCCGCTCCGGATAGTACAAATAATCTCATTCAGGTTTGTAGTTTATTGGTATAAATGCTAGGGTACCGAACTTGTTTCTTACCGAACTTGTAAATACGCTGAATTACATAGCCTTAATCAGGACATGGCCTGCATCAACAA
Organism: Artemia sp. Qi Xiang Cuo; assembly: GCF_049724085.1. NCBI lineage: Eukaryota > Metazoa > Arthropoda > Branchiopoda > Anostraca > Artemiidae > Artemia > Artemia sp. Qi Xiang Cuo. The sequence goes on along the minus strand of NC_142798.1, from coordinate 50,583,522 downwards.
AACTTCTTCTCTGCATACTCCCCTTCATAGACCATTTTGCTTATCAGTGTCATCTACTGGTGTAGGTATAAGCAGTTGAAAGCTACATTTCTCTGCGTTTAAAGCGTATTAATTTAAGAAAACAAAGATTTTCCGAGGGAAGTAAAGAGCGAATTTGAAACTTAAAACGGACAAAAATTATTACTTCACAGCCTATTTAATATATATTAATAAAACTAGTAAAAATACACCAACTAATTATGTTTCCCTATGCTTTTATGATTATACAAAACTAGCGATTTGGGTCCTATCGAGGCCGGCGTATCTTCATGTCAACCTGTTGATGCAGAACCTGACGAATATCGGCTACTTTACAAGCGAGCAGCATCTTGACTTGAGTCTGAACAGACACACCCGTGACTGTGAAGATACCGCGAAGTTGGTAGATTTCTTCGAAGTGTCATCCCCATTCAAAGGCAGTATACAACTGAGAAACGTTGCAAATGGAGTAACTTCATCTCCAGGCGTGACTTTTGACGAAACTGAATATGCTGGGAAGAAAATATTAGACAAGATGTCAGAAAAGACCTTGAAGGAACACGCCTTTAAAAAGAAAGACTAAGTGACTCTGATAACCACAAAAAAGTCGGGCTCTTCTGAGGTGGCGCACATCGAATTGGCGCTACTTTTTCAAAGGTTCATTATCGTTTCCCAGAGTTTGAGCTCTGTACCATTCCTCCAGCTCTTTTCGAAAGAAATGGATTCATGCGAAAGGCCAACAAGCCCGAGCTAGCAAAAGCAGTCTATTAGTCATGTGGGTTTGATGGTCAGTCCCCAAGACCGATGGGAATTACCAGCTTCGTCTTAGACGGGGGCGCCCTTCTCCATCGGATCCCGTGGAAGGTCGCTTCCATATACAAGGCTATCATGTCTTCGTACAATCATTACGTCGAAAAAAGAATCCCCTTGCTGTTTTCATCTTCGAACGATACGACGACGGTCCGTCAATCAAAGATGCAACCGATTTGCGTCGAGATGGATCAGTCGGCCGCCAAGTGTTATTTACCAAAAACATGAATCTTTGCATGAAGAAAGAGGAGTTTCTTTCATGCAAGGAGAACAAATCGCGTTTTCTGAAGATTCTTGGAAACGCTTTGGTAGCCAGCGGTTGCGATGTATACCACTCTGAAGGAGATGCTGATCTAGACATAGTGAAGAAGGCTACGGAAACTGCACTCCATAGCGACACCATTGTGGTTGCTGATGACACAGATGTTCTCGTCCTCCTCATCTGTCATGTAGATACTAGTTCAAATCGACTTTACTTCTCGCCGGAAGCAAAATTCGGAAGTGAATGCTCAGCTTGGGATGTTTGTCAGATAAAAGACAAGCTAGGATCAGAAGTTTGCCAGCTGATGCCGTTCTGTCACGCCATACTGGGTTGCGACACAACATCACACATTTATGGCATCGGAAAAGGAAAAGCTCTTCAGCTATTGTTATCCAGCTCGAGTTTCAGAGACACCGGTACCCTGTTTACCAAAAAATCTGCATCTCATGATGAGATAGCTGCGGATGGAGAGAAAGCTTTGCTGATACTCTACAACTGCCAGGATCTGCCAAGTCTTGACACTTCCGAGAACCAAGTTTTCCAGAGGAAAGTCAATACTGCCACCTCATTCGTACACCCACAAGAGCTGCCTCCGACTATGATGGCAGCGAAGTATCATTCGTTCCGAGTCTACAGCCAGGTTCAGATTTGGCTAGGGAACACGGTTGACCCCCAAGTTGGGGATGGAATCTTCAAGGCAACGAAGTTTTAGAGCCAAAAATGACGGATCTCCCGGCTGATCCTCCTCATCTTCTAAAGACACTGAAGTGGTCTTGCCGAGTTCTTGCTGAGTTGCGACAGTGAGAGATGCTCCTGCAAGAAAAATGGCCTGGAATGCACCATAAAAAATGGCCGCTTGTAGAGGATGTAAAGGAGTTTCGTGCAACAACGCGAAGTGTCAAGAAGATGAATTTTCTGAGGATGAACTTAAAGCCTGTGATTTAATTTTCCCTGTGATTTTTGTTCCTTTGATGAATCAGATGTGCAATTTTCTTACGTTTTATTACAAATAATTTTTACCCCGTCGTTTTTTTTGGTGATGTAGGTGGATGGGTTTTGATATCAAATGCCTGCGAAGAGCAAGTCTTTTGGGAAGGGTGGGGAGGAAGGGTATTAAAAAGATCTTGAAGTAGCTCAGAAAACCTAGTTTGTCAACTCAAAACTTATCTAGAAACTTCTATCGAACTTAAAATTTGTTCATTTTTGTTCAAAAACAGAGTATTTCGGATTTATTTTTTTTACATTTCGTAGAAACTAACATCAGATATCGTTTCATCTTTTAATTCTGATACAGAAAGACATATCAAACACCAGTTTCGTGATATTTCATATTTTTCCAAAAAAATAAAAAACTAATAAACAAAAACGACAAAAAAACAAATTTTGCAACAAGTTAGAGATGAGGATTTTGGATATGTTGTTCAGCGATTTTTTTTTTTTTGAAGAAAGCATTACTTTATCAATTTTTTTTTGGTCAAACCTTATTATTCCTGTACTATTATGCTGAAGGTGTTGTAGTAACATATTAGAGAAATACTCTTCTACCATTCTTTGTCCAAGGGGCACGGGTTCGATCCCTAGCATGGTCAGTTATTTGGTTTGGGACGAAGGTCAGTGGTGTGGCTCTGTAAGCTCAGCCAGTGTCGACCCAGCTATAAATGGTTACCTAGAGAATTCTGGGGAAGGTAAGCAGGAAGGGTTTACGAGAGCAGAGGATGGCTGGCCCTCACCCCCCCCCCCCCCATTGCACTTTCTGGCTGAAGGGTCACGAAACGGAGATCAGCACCACCGGTTTGGACCTTAAGGGTCTAGTGCCGTCATATGTACTTACTTACTTACTCTTCTAGCGTTTTCATAACGATGCTTAGGCTAAAGGAGCTCTAAAACCAGCAAAAATTAAATAAAATAGCCTCAATAAAAATCTTTTTCTTTATGTTATACCTTTATTTTCCAAAAATAATCAATAGCCTGTAACGAAAATGTTCTGTTCATAATTGTAGGAATCTATCCCTTGCAGAAACAGGATTACTATTTCCTTACAGTACAATCAATCGCTAGAGAGGGTTCCCTCGGTGAAATCCAAAGTAATTTCAAGCAAAGTATGTCACAATGAAATAAATTACAAATAGCTTTCGCTTGGTTTAATTAGCTCAATACTGCATAGAGACCCCAATGAAAATGAAAAATTTTTGTGCCACCGGGTTAGGGAAATTACACTGCTATGTTTTACACATTCTTAATTCCAAGAAGTGGTTTCTTGTATTCATGATTTTTCTGTAGATAATTTTGCTACTTAATTTATAATAATTAGTGCTTTTCGGTTGCATCGTGTATAGGAATTTCTTCTATTTTGACTCATATCAAACAGTTCGTGGTATCGAACTGTAAGTAAGGAGCGACCCGGCTCTATGGTAACCGAAACTCTAAAAAACGGAATTTTGATACCAATAGATACATCAAAAGAATCAGATTTTAATTCTGATTTCAAATATATAAGTTTCATCAAGTTTAATTTTAATTTTACCTATAAAAAGTTACGCGCCTGAAAAAATTTGGCTGATTTTCGAAAAAAGGGGGAAAGACCCCCTAAAAGCTATAGAACCTTAATGAAAATCATACCATCATTATCAGCGTATCAGATAACCATACTGTACAGGTTTCAAGCTCCTATCTACAAAAATGTGGAATTTTCCATTTTTTACCAGAAGAAAGATCACGGATGCGTGTTTATTTTTTTTTTTTTTTTTTTTTTCTTTTCCCCAGGGGTGATCGTATCGCCCCAATGGTCCTAGAATATCGTGGGAGGGCTCATTGGAACGGAAATTAAAAGTTCCAGTGCCCTTTTTAAGTGACGAAAAAATGGAGGGCAACTAGGCCCCCTCCCACGCTCAGTTTTTCCCAAAGTCACCCGATCAAAATTTTGAGATAGCCATTTTGTTCAGCATGGTCGAAAATATTATAACTATATCTTTTGGGATGACTTAATCCCTCGAAGCTCCCAGGGGGAGGGCTGAAAGTTATGAATTTTACCCAATGTTAACATATAGTATTGGCTATTGGGACCCAGCTCAATGGTACCCAAAACTCTAGAAAACGGTATTTTGATACAAATGGATACATCAAAAGAATTGTATTGTAATGCTGATTTCAAATATATAAGTTTCATCAAGTTTAATCCTACCCATCAAAAGTTACGCGCCTGAGAAAATTTGGCTGATTTTCGAAAAAAGGGGGAATAGACCCCCTAAAAATTATAGAACCTTAATGAAAATCACACCATAATATTCTGCGTATTAGAGAACCCTACTGTAGAGGTTTCAAGCTCCTATCTACAAAAATGTGGAATTTTATATTTTTTGCCAGAAGAAAGATCACGGATGCGTGTATATTTGTTTGTTTTTTTTTTCCAGGGGTGATCGTATTGACCCAGTGGTCCTAGAATATCGTGGGAGGGCTCATTGGAATGGAAATTAAAAGTTCTAGTGCCCTTTTTAAGTGACCAAAAAAATGAAGGGCAGCTAGACCCCTCCACGCTCATGTTTTTCCCAAAGTCACCTGATCAAAATTTGGAGATAGCCATTTTGTTCAGCATGTTCAAAATATTATAAGTATGTCTTTTAGGATGACTCAATCCCCCGAAGTTCCCGGGAGGAAGGCTGAAAGTTATGAACTTTACCCAATGTTAACATATAATATTGGTTATTGGGAATTATACAGTACAGACGTTTTCAGGGGAGATTTTTCCTGGTAGTGCGGGGGGGGGGGTCGGGGGGTATGTGGGAGGATCTTTCCATGAAGGAAGTTTTCATGGGGGAAGGGACATTGCTATGAAGGGGACGCCGGACTTCCCAGCATTATTTAAAAGAAGATCAGAAATTAAATATAAAAAAATAAGTTTTCAAGTGCAACAGCAGCAACATCAAAACTTTAAACGAACAGAAAATATTAAATATATGATTGGGTTCACCCCCTAGTTAATACCGCACTCTTTAGGCCAGAGATTTTTTAGTACTTTCATAAGAGCTATTTATTCTAATTAACGGCCTTTGTGATTAAGCGGTCAGTTTTAAAGAATTGGAACAAAATTCGAACTTTCGCTTAAAGAGCAAGGTATTGACTAGGGAGCGAACCCCCTAATATACGCATTAAAAATATATGAATATAGAAGTTCGTTACGTAAATTAATTCGTAAGTTACGTATATTTATTACTAATGACGACGTTCGTAAATAAAATGAAACAAGTTTCGAGAATGCCATTTAACCAAATAAAAGTAAATTAATATGACAATTTCGTTTTAATTATTCATGTACTGTGAGCCAAGATCAAAACCTGCATTTATTCAAAAACATTAAAAAATTAAATTAAAAAAACAAGTTTTTTTAACTGAAAGTAAGGAGCGACATTAAAACTTAAAACGAACAGAAATTATTCCGTCTATGAAAGGGGCTGTCCCCTGCTCAACGCCTTGCTCTTTACGCTAAAGTTTGACTACCTCAAAATTCTATTTTTTCAAACAATAAAAAACTATAGAGTAAAGAGCAAAGCGCTGAGGAGGGGACAGCCCCTTTCATAGACGGAATAATTTCTGTTCGTTTTAAGTTTTAATGTCGCTCCTTACTTTCAGTTAAAAAAACTTGTTTTTTTTATTTAATCAGTTGTTCATGATGATAAGAAATTACTATCAAGGGTAAACAAAAAGACCTACTGGAAGCTATTATTCATAGACCCTCTAGGTCTTAGAACTTCCCTAATCCCTTGGAAAAGTCCTGCTTACACTATATCGCAATATACCTTGTATATTCTCAAATTATTTCCATTCTCAAGGCTGCTGGTTTTGGTGATTTCAGCGAGTGAACTCGATCTCTGATTAAGTGTCAGACACATTTTTATAGATAATTATCTAACCACTAGAGTATTTTTTCCAAATTTGAATGTTTCTCATCCCAGAAATTATCCGGTACGTATTCTTGAGTTCAGCTCCAAGAACTGTCTTCTAGTGGAACTTCAGCATCTGTATCATTTATGTTGCTTACATACTTTGGCTCAACCGATATCTTTTATGGTTTATTTTTCCTTTGACACCTCAAAACAATTATTTTTTCACTCATATCCATTCATAATTCAACTCTTCCTTTTTATAGGAAGAGGAAAGGAATTAAACTATATCAAGTTATTCATGGTCATTTTCAGCAACTGTTTTAATACTAGTGAGCATGTCCTGATCCTCTCGTGCTAAGAAAGAAGTTTCTTGCTCTGCAATCCTATGCAGATATCTGCCAGATGTTTGAGTATCCATCTCATCAAACTAAAAAATATGGTAATCATTACAAGAAAACTAAAATTAATTTTTTTTTGTTTTCTTCTTAATTTTCACTTTATTATAAAATATTTCCATAACAGGGCTATTTCTCTGTTTTTTTTCTGACAGTTAGGACTAGTAAAGTTCTGTTTAACCAGACAAGGGATCATCTAGTAGGCTCAAAATTACAGATGTCTGGGATGTTGTGAAGGTTTCTGATGTCTTCAATAAATGGAAAGTATTGTAATTTAATTATTATCTTGAGGGGGATTTGTAGATGTAACCTATACAAAACTTTAAAGGCGTAACACGACACGGTAAAGAAAGCTTAGGAGTGGGGCCTCTGTTCTTTGAAAGTGCTCTCCGTCAAATGGTTTTTTTTTGTTTTTTTTTTTAATATATTGAATTTAGACATTTAAGTCTTTAATCTTTACATAAAAAGGAATAAACTAAGCCAAGCAACGTTTTGTTATTTTTGATGGATCTTATTTAAATTAAATACAAACAACAACTGTTTTAAATGAAAGTAAAGAGTGTCATTAAAAGTTAAAACAAACAGAAACTGTTTCGTATATAAGAGCGGTTGCCCACTCCTTGACCCCTGCTCTTCTCACCAGAGACTTAAAGTGCTTAACAAATAATTTTTATTCCAATGATACAGCCTTTGTTTTTGAGTAGATGTTCTTAGAGAATTGGGATGAGAAGTAAAATTTTTAAATTGTTCATGGTAACGAAGTGTAGGTAAGGAACGACTTGGCCTAACAGTAATCGAAACTCTAAAAAACGGAATTTTGATAACAATAGACACATTAAAGGAATTGTATTCTTATGTTGATTCCAATATAAAAAATTCATTAAGTTTAATGATACACATCAAAACCTAAGAGCCAGAGATAATTTGCATGATTTTAGGAGCATTTAGGGGTGAAATGCTCCTAAAATTTCAAGTGATCTTAATGAAAATCACAAAATCATTTTCAGCTTGTCAGAGATCCTTTGCTGTAGAACTTTCCAACTCTTACATGTGTATTTTTCATAGGCAGCGCAATCGCGCTGCCTAAGTAAAGAACGATGTTGGCACAATTTATTATTCTTTCTTTTTTTTTTTTTTTTTCTTCCATATCAGGGCACTTCGTATCGAAGGAATTGTCGTAAAAACTTTGAAAAGGGCTCATCCGATTGGAAATTGGAATGGCTAGTGCCCTATTTAATAGTCAAAAGTGATTGGAAGGCAACTAACACCCCTTCCACGCCCACCATTTTCCCAAAAACATTCAATCAAAGTTTAGAGATAGCCCTTTTGCTCAACGTAGTTGAAAGTTCTTAGAATTATGTATTTAAGGATGACAAATCCCCCTGAGCCCCCAGGGAAAAGGCTGTAAGTTATACCCTGGGGGGTATATAAGATTTTCATAGATAGAGTTGTCGTAAAACTTCACAAGAGGCTCATTCAATTGGAAACTGAGAGGGCTAATGCCCTTTTTAATAGTCGAAAGCGATTGGAGGGTAACTAACCCCCCTCTCAAGCCCGCCATTCCTCCAAACACATCCAATGGAAATTTTCAGATAGCCATTTTGTTCAACGTAGTAGAAAGTTCTGGAAATTAGGTCTTTGAGATTGAACCCCCCAGCCCTCAGGGCAAGGGTTGTAAGTTATGCCCTGGGGGCATATAAGGTTTTTCTTGAAAGGGTCTTCGCAAAAACTTCAAAAGGGCTCATTTTTATTGGAAATTGAAAGGGCTAGTACCATTTTTAAAAGAAGAAAGGAATTGAAGGGTAACAAATATCTCTTTTAAGCCCTCCATTTCTCCAAAAAAGGACAATCAAAATTTTGAGATAGTCAATTTGCTTAACGTAGTAGACAGTTTTGAAAATTAGGTCTTAGACGATGACAACTACCCCCAAAGTCCTTAGAGTAAAGGTTTTAATTTATGCCCTGGGGGCATAAAAGGTTTTTATAGAAAGCGTTGTCGTAGAAACTCAAAAAGGCCTCATTCGATTGGAAATCGAAAGGCCTAGTTCCCTTTTTAATGTCGAAAGTGATAGGAAGGCTTCGCTTTTTTATAGTAAAGATCGATGTGGGTATAATGTATTATTTGTTGTTGTTGTTGTTTAGACTATTGCACTTCGTATCGAAGGTGTTGTCGTGGGAACTTCTAAAAGGGCTCAGTCGATTGAAAATAGAAAGGGCTGATGCCCTTTTTAATAGTCAAAAGTGATTGGAGTGCAACTAATCCCGCTCCCACGCCCACCCTCCCATTTGCTCATTATGTTTAAAAACTAAATGTTGCCTTAAGATTAAATCAAAATGCAAAGTGTTAATGCTAATTCCCAATAAGGCATCTCAGCAGCAATCCAAGAACGACTGAGGGTATTATGTTCAAACTTTCGGGGCTACTTCTGCTCTTAAAATTTAACCAAATCAAAATAGCGTAAGTATATTCAAGCTATCAACGAAAGTAAGTAGATTTTTTTTTGCGAATGGTATCAAGTTTTCCGTTTCAAGTCAACTAGAGGAGGTATGAAACGAAATTAAACACTACTATTTGTGTTCAGATTTTTAAGAGGGTGTATGTTGTTAAAAATTGCTGAAAATTTTTCTCTAGCATACAAATAGTAGATCAAACTATAAAGTCTTAAAAAAAATGAAAAGATTTAAAGAATTATTTTCTTTTTCCCTGAAAAGACTATGTCAATATAAAACGAACAGAAATTAATTAAAAAAACTTTTCCCACAAAATAAGTTTTTCAAAGAAAAGTAAAGAACTCCATTAAACAAAAAATGAGCAAAAATCAAATCAAATATTCTACCAAGGGTGAAACTACCACAATTCAGCATCGATAAATAAATGAAACCCAAAACGAACAGAAATTACAATAAATAACCGAGTCAAACTCAAAACGAGCAGAAATTAACATAAGTTAGGCTCAAAACCCCTATGCCTTCCCAAGGCCAGAACATAATTTGCACTTTACTGAAAAAAATACAAATGAATGAGTATTGTCAGTTTAATATACGTATACAGATATTTAGTAATCAAAATGTTAATATTATTTGATTTATTAAGGTTATAAAAGTAAAAACATTTATATTTTTATTTGCAGTTTAGACTCACACATCATCTCGTTTAATTTCTTAAGGCGTTATAGAAAACAAATAAGTTATTTCCAGTTTCCAACCACAGATCACTGTTCAAAATTTCGTGTACAACTCAATGTGATTCTCGCTGTCGTTTGTACCATCCCTTTTTCTTTAGCTGTTTCGATTCAAACTTTTATTAGTTTTCTAATAACATTAAATGTGCTTTATTTTCATCAATGAACCCCTTAATCGTTTTAAATGACCTTAAGTTAAGATTAGCACCTTTGCAAAACTACGGTTTTTGTTATTGGACCTTTAACTTTTGCCTCGGTTTGTCTTTTGTCATTATGAAAAAGATAACACCGAGCCCTTTTTTTTACAGAGGCTGATGTAGTATGACACAGTATTTTTTAGACTTTTACAGTGAGAGAAGAAGGCGATACACAAATTCTTGTTTGGGTAATCATATTCACCTTACAGATTACAGACGAAAGTGAAACTCCCCTTAGGCTAGCAGAAATCCAGGCTGCCATAAAGTGTTTGAACAACAAAAGAGCTGGAGGATTGTGTGGAATATCAGTGGAATTCCTGAAAATATGGGTCAATCATGCTGTTCTGGCTCAAGATACTTTTCTCTCTAGTGTGGCACACAGAATGGGTTCCACAGGACTGGCGTGTGGGCGTCATCCTACTTCTATGAAAAAGGAAAGGAAACAAGAGCATATGCTTAAATTATATACGGGTTACTCTTCTCTCAGCGCCTGAAAAGCCCTTTGAAATGACCCTGATTGACCTCTTCAGGAATTTTCTACAAAGAAAGATGTGAATCGAACAGGCCGGGCTTATAACAGAGAGGAATACTATTGAACATACTTTTACATTGTGGCAGTTTATGGAAAAGACAACAGAATTTTGTAGAAGAGTATATAGCCTTTGTGGACTTTAAAGCAGCCTTAGAATTCGGTTAACCGTAAAACTCTATAACTTATAGTCCGCTCCTTCCGAGTACCAGGTAAATATTGTCTTTTTCCTTGAGAAGCTATACGAGGGAACAGATAGCTGCATCCAAGTGAATGGGAAGTGGAGCACGTCATTTACCACAGATAATGGTGTGCAACAAGGGTGTGCTTTCGGCCTAGATTTGTTTAATTTTGTCATACACCACGTCATGGCCCGTACAACCGATATATTGCCCTTTGACTTCCAATTTGGAGATGAACGAGTCTTGACCGACGTCGATTTCGCGAACGATCCTGTGCTCCCTACCGACTCCAGACAACAGCTGATAGATTCTCGTAATATCCTGCAGGAAGAACATATAAAAACTGGGCTTAAATTAAATTGAAAAAAAGCAATGGCAGTCTAACCGCCAGGCCCAGTTAGACCGCATAACTTATCTGTGAGCTCAGTCTTGTATTACGTGGTTGGGACAAGACCCCTTAAATCCACTATTTTGAGCGAGATAGACGCCGACCAGACAGAACAATTCTGATGAATCAAGGGGCTCTGATGGGGTGGTTTTGTGAGTAATTAAAGACTCTTTGCTTTTGCTCACCAAGTTCCATTCTCAACTCAAATTCCCCAAAAAACTCTTATATGGCTTGGGCATCTCCTTCGGATGCCACCGACAGCCCCTTCAATAATCCTATATGACTTTTACTCCACATCCCATGATTGGTCGCACTCGAGGGATAGACCTTGGAACAGGTGGAAGGACAATCTACAGATGTTTCTCAACAGGGCCGACATTTCTGCTGACGAGGAGACTCGTTTCAGCAGAGCAGTCTACCTTGAGGAGTGAAGTGTGCTATTAGTCACCGTGCAACTGTAAAAAACCTGTCAAACGACTTTCTGAAGCTACACCTATTTCTGGGCCAATCAGAGATGTTTCTACCAACGAAACACCATATACGGTGAGTTGAATTAAGGTATCTGAGATCTTGTCCAGTATTGCATGCATTATTACAGGTATCAAAGGTAACTCATTTGCATAAAGGTATTTCAATTTACAAAAAGTTATTCCATTTGCATAACTCTGGTCTGAAAGATCTTAATTGATGATTTGAATAATAGGATGAAACAGTGATTGGAATAGCATGATTTATTCGCGATTAGTACATGTAGGATATCGTAACATTAAAAGCTCTTAATTAATCAATCAATCATTTATTACCCACAACTAACAAAAAGTAGTAGAAGTGGAGTACATAATAATAAAAAACAAAAACAAAAAAAGAACTCAACAAACACTAGCAATTAAATTAAACTACGGAAATAACTGTAAAAGACCATGGTCAGGGCCAATATTACAAAATGCATCTGTAGAAAGATATTTGTGTAGGTCACTAAGATTTTGAATTACATTCGTAAGATAGAAACTTTTAACTAGATGCCGATTTCTAGTCCATGGTGGCAGAGAAAGAAGACATTTGAAATAAGTAACTTTAATCTTTTTTAAATCCTTTAGCTTAAGAACAGAATGAACACCCGAAAAATAAAGCATAGAATGATCAGAAAAAGTCGAGAATAAGCGCCCAAGAGCTCTTCTGTTATATTTTCCACGGTTTGCTACAATTTTTGAATAACTGAACTGAATTTTTCTGACTGAATCAGCAACAATCTGTTTACGAAAGAGAACTAGAGAAATAGAAACAGTAATACCAAGCCACCGAAAGGAAGAGGCAGAAAGTACAGAAAATTCATTACATACCAGAGGAGTAGACGAGGACAGATTATAAGATAAAAATTCATGCTTGTCAAGATTCAGGGGTAGACCAATATTTAGGAAAGGCTGAGAAAATAAGGAAACCATAGCAGAAAGGGCAGACCTAGTACGACTATTCTGGAGAATATCCTCAGCATAGGTACTGTAGGAAATATCAGTAGAACCGGACAAATAAGTGCCTGAGATCTTTTCCAGAACAGTGGAAATAAAAATTTTGAACAGGGTTGGTGATAAAACACCTCCCTGCCTAACACCACGAAGCACTTTAATAGTTGTTTCTGGAAAAGATTTCAGGCGGAGGGAAGACTTAGAATACTAAAACCGTAAAAGGTAAATAACCAAAAAATTAACCCCAGAAGAAGCCAAAGAAAAGAAAAGCTGGTATTGAACAACAGAAACAAAAGCCTTTAAAATATGAAGTATACAGAAATATACGCCTTTACCCTTAGAAGAATTAGAAAGTAGAATAGAAGAAAGGACACAATGAGCATGTTGGCGCCCCACACCAGGTCTGAAACCAAATTGATTTTCACCAAAGAAAGAAATATTTCGAGCTAAATTAGGTAAAAGAATATACTCGAAGACCTTGCTAATATTGCAAGAAACAGAAACTGGACGGTAAGAAGAGCAATCTGTTGGCGGTTTACCTCTTTTTAAAATTGAAGTCACGCTGCCACACAAAAAGCTTTCCGGGACTACGGAAGATGCCAAGCACATCAGAAACAAAAGCGCAAGATGTGACACAAGTTCAGCACATTGGGGAGTTAGATGCATTTTAGATATACCATCAGCATCAATAGAATTCGACTTAAGATGATTCAAAGCATTCAAAACTTCACAACGCGATATAGGCAAAACAAAGCACTGACTTAGAAATCTAGGTACAATTTTATCAAACGCTTCACCAAACTTTCTATGAACAGAATAATTCAAAACGGAGAAAATCTTCGAATAATATGCATACCAAAAACTTGGTGGAATAACATTACCACTTACATCAGAATCATCTGTTTTACTTGAATTAATTACTTCCCTCCAATCTTTAGGCGAAGATGTAAAATCAAGCCCTCGGTATCGGACACTTTTTAGATACTTCTTAAATTCTAATTTAGTTTTCCGTTTAATAAGAAAAACATTACCAGACCTAGGCCGACCACAATCTGTCCAAATGTTTAGCCAAAATTTAGCTTTATTTTTACAGGCCTTAAGGTTAGGGTCAAATGACCAAAGAGGCTTTCGAGTATTCTTTCGGATTCGCTTTACTGGGACAGAAATTTTTTGAGCTTCTTTCATAGCAGAGAGGATAGAATGATAATATCGGTCTATTCATATTTAGCATAAATAAAATTCTGACTACACTGCCAAAGCTGATAAGGAACATAAATCGTACTTAGAAGTGAAGCCAATGTTATAAGATAAACAGAAAAATTCGCATCATTCCAATCAGGCTTATAAGACCATTTAGAACGTACACCACGACTCTTAGACACACTCCCAGAACAAACAACAGACTTTGATAAACAAAAAGACAGCGGAAGGTGATCAAGATCATTCTCGTCAAAATGAACCATAACTGGCGAGCAGACAAGAGCTGCAGAGCAAATAACGTGATCAATGTCTGATTTACTACCTGAATGGTGAATATACGTCTAATCATGGGACTTCCGAACAATTTTATAAGCCGGGAGAGAATCAAAAAGCTGACCATTCCTTACATTATCAGAAACCAGATCGGTATTAAAATCACCAGCAATAACAAAATGCAACCCGTTATCCGATATCTTTTGAATTAAAGTTTTAAGACCATAACAAGCACAAGAGAAATTCTGAAGTGAACGAATGGAACGATCATTAAATGGCAGATACACATTAATTAATACAATATTACCAAGACACACCGCAAGAAAAGTGTCATCTGATTGGAATATTTTTCTTAAAAACACATGCTAAGCCGCCAGAAGGGCGGCCACGCGTAATTTTAGCTGGACGCACAAAAACAACATGATCACTGCTTCGCCTCAGAAAATTTTCGCTAAAGGCAGTCAGTAAATGTTCTTGGAGACAAACAACGTCGTAATTAATACACAAATCATCCATAAAAAGATCCTTGCTTCTCTTACTTTTATTATTAAATCAGATTGTACTTATCTCCGGATTCATTTCTCAGAACATAACTTATCCGTGATGTTCTTAACGGGCCATCGTAGTCTGTAAGAAGGATGAGATCATCCACAATTAGCATATATCAGAGATTACGTACAACGATCACTGTTCGTAGATAAATGAGGTCCAGCACAACGAGCGCACTTGGGAGTGCTACTAGTACATTTACTTTCCAAGTGCCCAGGGGAACGACACTTGAAGCAACACTTTGACAATTGCTTGAACTCATAAACACGGAAGTTTTCAAACCCAATCTTCACACCGTTTCGCAGAAATGATCCTTTAGTAATCACGTCTGCAAATTCAAGCTTAACCGATTTGCTTGTTCCAAATCGACCAGACCCGATTATACCAGACTGGTTCCGTAGCATTTCAAGGTCAAAATCAGACGGGACTTCTCGAATAACACCAGTGTGTTTTTTAGATAAAACTTTCACACTAGAACCAGGTAGAGCTTCCTTTGCTGATTTGCAAAAATTTTCAGCTGCAGATTTCTCAATATTCACCGTCCACCGCTTTTTAGTCGCTCGCACTCTGGACACCATCTGATGACCGGAAATTGAGTCTATTACTGATTTTCGCTTTAGCGGGTCACCATGCTCAGGTGGGGGATCGGAGATCAAAATTTTAGTATGCGTATCACACGCAGCAGGTTGGCTAGTCACAGGTATTTGAGGAAAGTTCAGATTGCACGAATCCATCTTGGCAGAAACTAGCGAAATCGCTTGCTCAAGGCTCGTAAGCTTGGCTGTAACCTGTTTAAACGCTGTAGCAGAGATAACAGGAACTTCTGTTGGCTTTTTGATGACGAAACAGGGGAGCTGTTCTCCATCGGCATCACATTTCTTCAAAAAGGCTATAATATCTTGCAGGTGACTGAGAATTGCATTAGTGCCCCTTCTGACAGGGGGATCATTTTCATTCACAAAATTCCATAGCTTAGCTTTTTCTGACTGAACAGTTTCCAAATCTTTAAAAAAGTCCACTCCTTTCCGTAAAATAACGGCTTCATCAACACCACTTAAATTTTAAGAAAAAAAGTTCAACAGCGGGGAATACAAAAGCTCGGAAACGCTCATCTCGTTATAAATTCACTTCAAAAATAATTTAAACCAACACACGCGAAGTACACGTAAATGTCAGGGGGGTGGTAAGTCTCACGCAATTTTATGGGATGTTTTCCCCCCTATTTTAAAAATCGAGTAAATTTCTTAGATGCCAAGAAACAAATTTTAATATAAAAATTCAGAACAATCCTTAGAAACCCTTAGAAATCAAGTAGTGAGATGGTTATGGATTTGAACCATCACGGCCTGCAACCAACAATGACCCTAGCCACCAAGGACCTCTAACTACTAGGCCCCCAACCTCCAAGGGGCCCCGTCCCCACAATTTTGTTCTTCTTTTTAAGTTTATTTTTTTTTAACTTTTTTTTATTCTCATTTTTTTACGTATCTTAAAACAGCATGAAATATGCTTGCGGATGTAACAATGGTACTCTATGGCAGCTCATCGACACTACGTGACTTATATCTCCCACCAACTTTTTCGGCCCCCCCCTCCCATTTTTTCATACTTTTTTTTTAATTTAGTTTTTCTAACTTTTTTTTATTTTTAATATTTTTTTTAAATGGAAATTTTCTTTAACTTTTTTACATGTCTCAAAATGACATGAAATATACTTAATACAAAAAAATCACATTTATTATTTTTGAAATACAAAACGGGAATAATATTGATGTTAGTCGTGACTTTTACTATTGGAAAAATAATGTTTGTAGTAGCACTTTTTTTCTGACTTGGAATTTTTGGGACTTACGTCGGATAAAACTGAAAAAATCTAAGTATCAGCGTGAATAAATTCTATATCAACATCTTTTGTTGGATGAAATTGACAAATCTAAGTTTCAGAGCGAATAAATTTTTTATCAACATCCTTTGCCGGATAATTCGGATAACATTATCAAAATCTAAGTATCAGAGCGATTAAATTCTTTATCAACATCTTTCGTCAGATACATAGGATAACATTGACAAAATCTAAGTATCAGAGCGAAATTTTTTTATCAACATCTTGGTCAGATACATCGGATAAAATTGACAAAATATAAGTATCAGATTGAATAAATTCTGTATCAACGTCTTTTGTCGGATATGTCGGAAAACATTGTCAAAATTTAAGTATCAGAGTGAATGAATTCTTTATCAACTTCTTTTGTAGGATACATCAGATAACATTCACAAAATCTAAGTATCAGAGTGAATAAAGTTTTCATCATCGTCAATTATCAAATACGCTTGATAAAACTGAGAAAATATAAGTATCAGAGTGAAAAAATTTTGATCAATGTCTTTTGACAAATACGTTTGATAATATTGACAAAATCTAAGTATCAGAGTGAATAAATTCTTTATTTACATTCTTTATCGACATCGTTTGTTGGATACGTCAGATAAAATTGACAAAATCTATGTATTAGAATGAATAAATTCTTTATCAATATTTATTGTCGAATAAGTCGGATAAAATTGACAAAATCTAAGTATCAGAATGAATAAATTTTTATCAACATCTTTTGTCAGATACATCGGATAAAATTGACCAAATCTAAGTATAAGATTGAATAAATTGTTTATCAACATTCTTCCTCACATACTTCGGATAACATTGACAAAATCTAAGTATCAGATTGAATAGATTCTGTATCGATATCCTTTGTCGGATACATTGGATAACATTGACAAAATCTAAGTATCAGAGAGAATAAATCCCTTATCAACGTCTTTTGTCGTATACATGGGATAACATTCACAAAATCTAAGTATCAGAGTGAAAAAATTCTTTATCATCCTTGTTTGTCAGATACATATTGATAACATTATCAAAATCTAGGTATCAGAGTGACTAAATTTCTTATAAACATCTTTGTCACATATATCGTATAAAATATACAAAATCTAAGCATCAGATTGAATAAATTCTATAGCAACATCTTTTGTCAGTTACATCGGATAAAATTGACAAATTCTAAGTATCAGATTGAATATATTCTGCATCGATATCCTTTGTCGGATACATTGGATAATACTGACAAAATCTAAGTATCAGAGATAATAAATCGATGATCAACGTCTTTTGTCGTATACATCGGAAAACATTCACGAAATCTAAGTATCCGAGTGAAAAAATTCTTTATCATCCTCTTTTGTCAGATACATAGGATAACATTATCAAAATCTAAGTATCAGAATGATTAAATTTTTTTAAACATCTTTGTCACATATATCGTATAAAATTAACAAAATCTAAGTATCAGATTGAATAAATTCTGTATCAACATCTTTTGTTGGATACGTCGGATAACATTGCCAAATTCTAAGTATCAGAGTGAATAAATTCTTTATCAACGTCTTTTGTCGAATACGTCGGATAACATTGACACAATCTATGTATCATAGTGAGTAAATTTTTTACCAATATCCATCGTCAGATACGTTTGATAACACTGACAAAATCTAAGTATCATTTAATAGATTCTTTCTCAACATTCTTTATCAACATCATATGTCGGATACATAAATTAACATCGACGAAATCAAAGTATCGAAATGAATAAATTCTTTATCAACATCTTTTGTCGTATACATCGGATGAAATTGACAAAATCTAAGTATCAGAGCGAAGAAATTCTTTATCAACATCCTTTGCCTGATACGTCTGTTAAAATTATTAAAATCTAAGTATCAGAGTGATTAAATTCTTTATCAGCATCTGCTGTCGGATACATAGGATAACACTGACAAAGTCTAAGTATCAGAGTGAATAATTTTTTTCTATGAACATCTTTGTAAGATACATCGGATAATATTGACAAAATCTAAGTTTCAGATTGAATAAATTCTTTATCAATATCTTTTGTCGGATACGTTGGATAATATTGTCAAAATCTAAGTATCAGAGCGAATAAATTCTTTACCAACTTCGTTTGTCGGATACATCGGATAACATTCACAAAATCTAATTGTCAGAGCAAATAAATTCTTTATCATCGTCTTTTTTCAGATATGCTTGATGAAATTGAGAAAATCTAAGTATCAGAGTAAATAAATTCTTTATCAATGTCTTTTGACAGATAAGTTTAATAACACTGACAAAATCTAAGTATCAGATTGAACATCTTTTTATCAACATCCTTTGGTGGATACATCGGATAACATTATCAAAATCTTACTATCAGAGTGACTGAATTCTATATCAACGTCCTTTGTCAGATACATAGGATAACATTGACAAAATCTAAGTGTAAGAGTGAATAAATTTTTTATCAACATTTTTTGTCAGATAAATCGGATAAAATTAATAAAATCTAAGTATCAGATTGAATAAATCCTTTTATTGACATCGTTTGTCGGATACGTCGGATTAAACTGACAATACATAAGTATCAGTAAGAGTGAATAAATTTTTTATCAACATTTTTTGTCAGATACATCGGATAAAATTGATAAAATCTAAGTATCAGATTGAATAAATTCTTTTATTGACATCATTTGTCGGATACGTCGGATAAAACTGACAAAATATAAGTATCAGAGTGATAAATTCTTTATCAATGTCTTTTGTCGGGTACATCGGATAACATTCACAAAATCTAAGTATCAGAGTGAATAAATTCTTTATCACCCCCTTTTGTCGGATACGTTTGATAACACTGACAAAATCTAAGCATCAGAATGAATAAATTCTTTTTCAACTTCCTTTGCTGGATGCATCTGATAACATTATCAAAATCTAAGTATCTGCGTTATTAGATTCTATATCAACATCATTTGTCGGATACATAGGATAACATTGACAAAATCTAAATCTAATTATCAGTGAATAAATTCTTCATCAAAATTCTTTATCAACATCATATGATACATGGCTTAATATCGACAAAAAAAAGACTAAATTTAAGTATCAGAGCAAATAAATTCCTTATCAACATTTTTGCCAGATACTTCGGTTAACATTATTAAAATCTAAGTATCAGAGTGATTAAATTCCTTATCAACATCTATTGTCAGATACATAGGATAACATTGACAAAATTTAAGTATCAGAATGAGTGAATTTTTTCTATCATCATCTTTGTCAGATATATCGGATAAAATTGACAAATCTAAGTATCATATTGAATAAATTCTTTATCAACATCTTTTGTCGGATACGTTGGATAACATTGTCAAAATCTAAGTATCAAAGTGAACAAATTCTTATCAACTTCTTTTCCGGATTAATCAGATAACATTCGCAAAATCTAAGTCTCAGAAGGAATAAATTCTCTGTCAACATCCTTTGCCGGATACGTCGGTTAACATTATCAAAATCTAAGTATCAGAGTGATTAAATTCTTTATCAACATCTTTTGTCAGATACATAAGATAACATTGACAAAATCTAAGTATTATATTGAATAAATTCTTAAATTATTTATCAACATCTTGATTACATCGGATAACATTCGCAAAATCTAAGTATCAGCGCGAATAAATTCTTTATCAACATCCTTTGCCAGATACGTCGGTTAACATTATCAAAATCTAAGTAGCAGAGTGATTAAATTCTTTATCAACATCTATTGTGAGATACATAGGATAACATTGGCAAAATCTAAGTATCAGAATGAATAAATTTTTTCTATCAGCATCTTTGTCAGATACATTGGATAAAATTGAGAAGATCTAAATATCAGATTGAATAAATTCCTTATCAACATCTTTCGTCGGATACGTCGGATAACATTGTCAAAATCTAAGTTATACAGTGAATAAATTCCATATCAACTTCTTTTCCCGGATACGTCCGTTAACATTCGCAAAATCTAAGTATCAGAGCGAAAAAAATTCTTTATCATCGTCTTTTGTCAGATTCGCTTGATAAAATTGAGAAAATCTAAGTATCAGAGTTAGTAAATTATCCATCAATGTCTTTTGACAGATAGGTTTGTTAACATTGACAAAATCTAAGTATCAGAGTGAATAAATTCTAAATTAACATTCTTTATCGACATCATTTGTCTAATATGTCAGATAACATTGACAAAATCTATATATTAGAATGAATGAATTCTTTATCAACATCTTTTGTCGGATACGTCAGATAAAATTGACAAAATAAAAGTATCAGCGTGAATAAATTCATTATCAGCATCCTTTGCTGGATACGTCGGATAAAATTATGAACATCTAAGTATCAGAGTGATTAAATTCTATATCAACATCCTTTGTCAGATACATAGGATAACATTGACAAAATCTAAGTATCAGAGTGAATACATTTTTATCAATATCTTTTCTCAGATACAAAAGATTGCTTAGTCTACAAACAAAAACAAGTGCACTGTGAAAAATTTCAGATAGGAATACTGCGTCAATTTGTGAGACATAAACATTATTTCTATATTCTGTGATTTTTCCCATATTGAATAGACCCAGAGTGTTCATTAAATTGTGATTTATTTCATTATATAACCCTGATTGCTGTGTGCAAAGTCTATTCTCTTCAACTCCCCAAGGAATTGAATTATTTGCTTATTATAAAATAGGCGTTGCCATACCACAATTTCAGGGTATTTTCGGGCGGAATCGAGAACAATGCGGAGTGGCAAACTGCCAAAACCTCAAGTATCGCCAAAAGAAACTCCAGCAAGGAAAAGAAAGATTTCCGATGCTTCATCACCAATAATTCCAAACTATGCTATAGTTTTGATAAAAAAGATGAATAATGCACCACTTATTGCTGATGGACCCATAGCAATAAGGAAGGCAATTTTTAAAGTCTGCTAAACTATCTTAGAGCTAAACTTATAAAACTTAGGAACAGCCAAATCGTATTTTAAAAATATAGATACTGCAGTGTCTTTTCTACAAAATGCTAATTCTGTCATCATTGCTGGCTCAGGCATTGAGGCCACTAAGATCAACAAGGAAAAGAAATTCCAATATGTTATATATGGCGTTGATTTATCCATTGAAAAGCAACAACTATAGGCAGAGCTGCTGGATGCAGGAGGAAGAAACCTCCAACTTATCCATCTAATGCGGCTTAATACACGGCTGAATGAAGAATTATCCTCTAGCAAATCAGTTTTGATCTCCTTTAAACATGAGCTTAATCGTGATATATATTTATTTGGGCAAAAACTTCAGTACAAACCATACAAAGCTAAGCCTCTTCAATGTTCCAAATGCCATTTACATGGACATTCGTTTAATAGATGTTAACAGCAAAATCCGTCCTGTACTAAATTTGGACAAAAAGAC
This sequence comes from Artemia sp. Qi Xiang Cuo, assembly GCF_049724085.1. Taxonomy (NCBI): domain Eukaryota; kingdom Metazoa; phylum Arthropoda; class Branchiopoda; order Anostraca; family Artemiidae; genus Artemia; species Artemia sp. Qi Xiang Cuo. The sequence goes on along the minus strand of NC_142798.1, from coordinate 50,561,853 downwards.
CCCAATGAAAACAACTGCCAAGCGAGTCAGCCCTATTGTAAAAACTGCAAAAGTGTGGGTCGTGGTGTAATTAAAAAACAATTGTGCCCTACACATAAGCACAGAGCAGATATTTTAAGAACATCAACTGAAAAAAATTTCCCTTTTTCATTAGTTGCAGCTTCCGTTCGAAAAACGCCTAAAGTGCAAATCCATAATCGTTCAGCTATAAGTGCTACAGGAAGAGTTAATTACACACCTCAGTCGTACTATGCAAACTCTCCACTTCAAGGCAACCATAAAAATACACATGTATATCCTCCATATACTCAAGCACTTCATGGTATAATACCTCTCCAAGGTGATTCAAGCTGGGGGCATTCAAGTCGTACACAAAAAGTAGATCATAATGATCAAGTGAATAGCAAAGAATTCCAAAAGATCGGAGCTTTTCTAGAGGTAAGTCATGTAATAAGCACATCTGGACACATAGATGAAATAAAAGCTATTTTGTCACGAAAAGCGATTATTTCATTGCTCGGGCAAAAAAATCTGGAAATATGCCAATACGGAGCTTCAAAAACTGAGAAAAGATATTGCTATGCCCAGCAACTCCAAAGAAAAAGCAATAAAACAGAATAATTTTAGTAGAAAACCTAAAAACTCTCCCAGTCTTAGGGAAGAGCTCCAGCTGGCACAAAGAACCAGAAGTAAAGGTAAGCAATCTCCTCCTATGGATGATAAGAGAGATACAACTTCTGCATTTGATCAGATGGAAGATGGAAGCACAAACAGTGAGTAATTTTAAAATTCTTCAATGGAATGTTGTGTCACTGAATAATTTAAGACTTAATGAGCTGATAGATTGGATTGCTTTTAATCCTGTTGATGTAATTTATTTACAAGTAATTATTCTTCATAGCCTAAGGAGGATTCATATACCAGGTTTTAATATTTATAGGAAGGACAGATCTACAAGATATTTTAATTCCTATTCATTTATTGCTTCTAAGGAGTATCCCCATGGGATACACGCTGTTACTATTTGTGTACATCTAGAGGCAGAGAAACAACTGAAAATCGTTTCTTTTTATAACCTTAAGGGTAATAATGATGTAACAGATATCATTCAGGATATATGGGATGGCAATACTATTGTCCTGGGGGACTTTAATGTTCATAGTTTCCTATGGAAAAATTGTACTTCTTCAAACAAAGCAGGAAGTTATCTTGAAACCCTAATACTAGGTCCTAAGCCGACTTATATTTTCACTCCTTATGGGCTTTCAACTCACTACAATTTTGGGGGATATTACTTTTCTACAATAGATTTGCAAATTGAGCCTACATGGCTAGACCCAAAGATTGAGGTTAAAATAGTTCCTGAACTTCAGACAGACCATACTGCTCTGCTTTGTCAGATAACAAACGAATCCTTGACCCCAACCCCACCAATATATAAATTCAACATACAGAAGGCTAATTGGTATCTTTTCTAGCAATATTTAAATGAAGCGGACTATTCGCCATGGACAGAGAAAGATGACCTTGAGTTTCAAGCTATCCTCATTTCACACCATTTAGAAAGTGCAGCTGAAAAGGCTATGGAGCTTATTTCTGATCAAATTAATTTTACCATAGTTAAGAAACATCCTAAAATATGGTGGAACGATGATTGCAGAAAGGCAGTCAGGGAAAAGAAAAAAATGCGAGAAATAGGTTTGAAAAGCATCCTAGACAAGAAGCAATTATTTAAAAGAGGAGAGCAGAATCTCTGGTCAAAAAGAGAGTGCTAAAAGCTAAAAGGGGAGCATGGAATAATTTTTCCTTAGAATTAGACGAAAATGTCCCCTCAACAAAGATTCATACCTTTATAAATAAAATGATGGGAAGTAATAAAAATACAAGCAGCACAGTCCCGTCATCATGGTCCAGTGACAAATTATTACATACTGATAAAGAAAAGGCAGAAGCTTTAGCTTTCAACTTTGGAAAAACTAAGGTATTGGCAACAATGACACCCCTCAGTTGCAAACTCCAAGATACTGGCAAGTCAAAAGAGGAACTATTGGTGCCTCTTGGGAAGTCAATATTTCATCTGCAGCAAGTGAAGATGAAATCAGTTATAAATGGATAATTGAGTCTGGTGAAGTTTTTAAAACCAAACTACTTCATATTCATAACCAATCTTGGCAGAGTAAAAGATTTCCGAAGTTATGGAAGCAGGCTATTATTGTACTAGTGCCTAAGCCAGGAAAACCTACCGAAAGAGTGAAATCTTATAGACCTATCTCAATTTTAGTGGTCCTTGGTAAACTGGTAGAGGAAATAATTCATAAGAGAATGGAATGGTCTGTCGAATTTAACCAGTTACTATCAAGGTCCCAATCAGGTTTTCGTCAGGGTAGATCCGCTGTGGACAATATAGTCCTCCTTGAAGCTGCTATGAGACAATCCACAGAGCAAGGGAAGATTTTAATTGCCGTTTTGGTTGATTTTGAGGCTGCTTTTAACAATGTTGACAAAACTTCACTTTGCAGAACTCTTAAAGATATGGACTTCCCAGTGGGGGTTATCGAATTTTTAGATAATTACCTGTTTGACAGGTATTATAACGAGTTCATAGAGAATACTCTAGTGTATATCCAGTGCATAAGGCACTCCCACAGGGGTCATCACTTAGTCCTTTATTGTTCACTTTGTTTCTGTCTAATTTAAAGTTCAGCTCTGATAATGCTTGCAAAGCGGAGTTTGCTGCCGATCTTTTGATTTTGAGCTCTGGGTCCAATACAAATGATATGGCAATAGAAATAAACCAAATGATGAATGAGCCATGTGCCTTTTCTATGGCTTATTGTCTACCGGTATCAGCATCAAAGACTAAGGCAATTATATTTTACAAAAGAAAAGGATTTGTCCCTCCCAAAATATGAATAAATGGAAATGAAATTGATTACGACCCTTCTCCCAAACTTCTTGGTATCCATTTGGACCATGGTTTGACCTGGAAAAACCATATGGATTTTGTTAAAAAGTCTTGCATGAAAAGGCTTATTCTTTTAAAATGTTTAGCTACTACTAAATGGGCCAGCTTACCAACTGTTCTGTTAGATTTTTACAAAAGGTTTATCCGGTCAAAGATTGAGTATGGTATTGGAGCATGCGGAATATGTTGCGAAACAAGTTTATCAAAGTTAGAAACCCTCCAAAACATGGCAATAAAAATAGCCTTTAGTTTTCACAACCATACCCCATGTCATAAGGTCCGGGCACTTACTGGTATGTTGTTAGAGCAAGAAGGGAAGAACATGCTGATAATCAAGTATTACACAAAAATCTAAGCAATTGGTCAATTGCAAGGGTTTTTTTCAAAAACCTTTAGGAATAATTGTTCAATGAATGATAGCTGGAATATCTGCTCTTGGATTCTTTTCACTGAACTAGTTTCCAACTGGAATAAGAATACAGTGAGTTTCATTTTAGATCTTCTGCCTCCAAAATGGAAGTTTAATCCTATTCAGGTGTGCACTTAGCTTATAAGGGATAAGAAGTCAAGTTTTCTCCCCACTCCGATTAAATTAGTTTTCAAACTGAAAGTTTTAAATGATTATCCTGATTTCCTACAAATCTACACAGATGGTTCGGTAAAAGGGTCCAACACTGCTTCAGCCGTGACTCTCCCAAGCTACTCTTTGAATATTTGTACAAGGCTGCCAAATGGAGCCCCCATCCTGACTGCTGAGATCAAAGCTATAATCGAGGCACTTAAGGTAATGATAGCAAAACCTACACTATCAAAAAAGTGCGTAGTCTTTTCAGACTCAAATTCAGCCTTACAATTGATTTTTAAAGTGCACAAATCAGCACTGGAATCAGATCTGCATTACCTTCGGTGCCTTTTCTTTGACCTTCAACAGAGAAATATTATCATCCAGTTTCAGCACGAGTTAAGTCAACAGGATATATACTATAATGAGATTACTGATGTGTTGGCAAATTCTACAGTGGATACACGCATTTCTATCAACGCCAGGTCTCTCACTCTAAGTGACGTAACCCGACATAGAATACCTATAAAACGGTTCTTATTCTGATCTTCCCATTTTGGGAGACTAATGTTCTTTATTTCAGAATAAAGAGTAACTCTCTGATTTTAAGAAAGGAAGAACATTAATAGAATAAAAGGGACGACCCACATTGCAGATTTTGGATAAAAGTACCTGAGACTTTACAGCATATAATTTTTGAATGTTATAGCACAGCTTACCTGGAAGCTAATATCAAACGTACATTTGAAAGACTGAAGACGAATAAGGATATTGACTTGCAATTTAAACCCAATTATAATGCATCAGATGAAAGATGCTTGTACAAAAGCATAATTGACTTTCTCGTGGATACTAATATTGTTTGAAGAAAGCGGAGTGAATGCAGAAGAGAGTGAGAGCAAGTAGCAAGATCCGAATAGGTACTAGCAGGCCTACATGCCTTACATTGCTGGGATTATGGCAGTTCGAGTTCTCGTACTTCCCACAAACCATCCAATTCCATTGTTTCATATTTTACTTTTTTTCTGTCATGAGTATTGTTTTTGTTATATGAAAACCAAGAGTATTATATTCCTTAAGAATTGAAGGAAAAGAAGATTGTTTATATAAAAAAAAACTTGTTTGTTTATCTGTTGGTATTTATTGTGTATTTAGATGAAACCTCCTAGAAGCCGAAAAGAGTCTATCATAGATTCCAGGTGCTTTTTTTCGAAAGAAGAAGAAGACATCGGATAAAAATGGACAGGATCTAAGTATAAGAGTGAATAATTCTTTATCAATGTCCTTGTCGGATACATCAACTAATACTCACAAAATTTTAGTATCAGAGTGAGTAAATTCTTTATCATCGTCTTTTTTTGGATACGTTGATAAAATTAACAAAATCTAAGTATCAGACTGAATGAATTCTTTATCATTGTCTTTTGACAAATACGTTTGATAACATTGACAAAATCTAAGTATCAGTTTGAATAAATTCTATATCAAAACCCGTGTTGGATACGTCGGATAACCTTAAAAAAAATCTAAGTATCAGAGTGAATAAATTCATTATAAACATCTTTTATTGGATATATTGGATATCATTATCAAAATCTAAGTATCAGAGTGATTAACTTCTTGAACTAAGTAATACTTTTCAAGAGACCTTATTCTATCTTTCCCTTGCAGGGGTGCCATATCATCCACTAGGTTAGGTTACATTAAGTTAACAGCTTTTAAGTTAGATTCATTTAGTTTAGGTTACCATGGGCGACACACATTTGAATATCAAACCACGGGGTTCTCCAACATGCTGAATCTGAAAACGTAGTTTTCATGGAGATTATTTGACTTTTTTTAAGTTAACTTTTTTTATGTTGGAGAACCCTATGATTTGGTATTTCAATGTATGTTGCCCATGGTAACCTAACCTAAATGAATCTAACTTAAAAGCCGTTAACTTAATGTAACCTAACCTAGTGATGATATGACAACCCTTTTGTCAATTTTATCCGATGTCAACGTTATCAAATGTAACTGTCAAAAGACAATGATAAAGAATTTATTCACTCTGATACTTAGATTTTGTCAATTTTATCAAACGTATCTGACAAAGGACGATGATACAGATTTTATTAACTCTGAGAATTAGAATTTGTTAATGTTATCCAATGTATCTAACAAAAGACGTTGATAAGGAATTTATTCACTCGGATACTTAGATTTTGTCAATGTTACCCGACGAATCTTACAAACGATGTCAATAAAATAATTTAATAATCTGATATTTTGGTTTTATCAATTTTATCCAATGTATCTGACAAAAGATGTTGTTAAAAATTTTATTCACTCTGATACTTATATTTTCTCAATTTTATCAAGCGTATCTGACAAATGACGACGATGAAGAATTTATTCACTCTGATACTTAGATTTTGTAAGTTTTATCCGATGTATCTGACAAAAGATGTTGATAAAAAATTTATTCACTCTTATACTTAGATTTTGTCAATTTTATTAAGCGTATCTGACAAATGACGATGATGAAGAATTTATTCACTCTGATACTTAGATTTTGTCAATTTTATTCGACCTATCCGATAATAGATGTTGATAAAGAATATGTTCATTCTAATACTTAGATTTTGTCAATGTTTTCCGACGTATCCGACAAATGATGTCGATAAAGAATGTTAATAAAGAATTTATTCACTTTGATACTTAAATTTTGTCAATGTTATCAAACATATCCGTCAAAAGGCATTGATAAAGAATTTATTCACTCTGATACTTAGGTTTGGCACTCTTATCTAACGTATCCGACAAAGATGTTGATAAAAAAAACTTTATTTACTCTGATACTTAGATTTTGTCAATCTTATCCGATGTATCTGCCAAAAGATGTTGATAAGAAATTTATTCACTCTGATACTTAGATTTTGTCAATCTTATCTGATATATCTGACAAAAGAGGTTGATACAGAATTTAATCACTCTGATACTTTGATTTTGATAATGTTATCCGATGTGTCCAGCAAAGGATGTTTATAAAGAATTTATTCACTCTGATACTTAGATTTTGTCAATTTTATCCGACGTATCTGACAAAAGATGTCGACAAAGAATTTATTCATTTTAATACATAGATTTTATCAATGTTTATCCGACATACCTGACGAATAATGTCTATAAAGAATGTTAATAAAGAATTTATTCACACTGATACTTAGATTTTGACAGTGTTATTAAACGTATCTGTAAAAAAAAAATTATAAAGAATTTATTCACACTGATACTTAGGTTTTCTCAATTTTATCAAATATATCTAACAAAAGACGATGATAAAGAATTTATTCACTCTGATGCTTAAATTTTGGAAACGGTATCCAATGTTTGCGACAAAATATGTTGATAAAGAATTTAATCAATCTGATACTTAGATTTTGTCAATTTTATCCGAAGTACCTGACAAAGATGTTGATAAGAAAAAGTTTATTCACTCTGATATATAGATTTTGTCAGTCTTATCCTAAGTATCTGACAATAGATGTTGATAAAGAATTTAATCACTCCGATACTTAGATTTTGATAATGCTAACCGACGTATCCGGGAAAGGATGTTGATGAAGACTTTATTTGTTCTGATACTTAGATTTTTTCAATTTTATCCGATTTATCCAACAAAAGACGTTAATAAAGACTTTGTTCTCACAGATACTTAGATTTTGTCAATGTTAACCTATGTATCCGACATATAATGTTGATAAAGAATATTGATAAAGAATTTATTCACTGATGCTTAGATTTTTTCAATGCTAACAAATGTATATGACAAAGGACGTTGGCAAAGAATTCATTCACTGTGATACATAAATGGTGTTAATGTTATTCGACGAATCCAACAAAAGACGTTGATAAAGAATTTGGTCACTCAAATACTTAGATTTTGGCAATGTTATCCGTCTCATCCGAAAAAAGACGTTGATAAAAAATTTATTCAATCTAATATTTAGATTTTGTTAATTTTATACGTTGTATCTAAGAAGATTTTGATAAAAAATTTATTCACTCTATACTAAAATTTTCTCAATGCTATCCTATGTACCCGAGAATAGATGTTGATAAAGAACTTAATCACTCTGATACTTAGATTTTGATAATGTTATTCTATGTATCCGACAATAGATGTTGATAAAGAATTTAATCACTCTGATACTTAGATTTTGCAAATTTTATCCGATGTCAACCTCATCAAACGTATCTGTCAAAAGACATTGATAAAGAATTTATTCACTCTGATACTTAGATTTTGTCAATTTTATCAAACGTATCCGAAAGAAGACGTTGATAAAGGATTTATTCACTCTGATAGTTAGGTTCTGTCAATGTTATCCGACGTATCCGACAAAGGATGTCGATAAAGAATCTATTCAATCTGATACTTAGATTTTGTCAATTTTATCCGATGTATCTGACAAAAGATTCTGATAAAAAATGTATTCACTCTTATACTTTTTTTGATTTTGTCAATGTTATCCGACGTATCCGAGAAAGGATGTTGATAAAGAATTTATTCAATCAGATACTTAGATTTTATCATTTTTATCCAATGTATTTGAAAATAGATGTTGATAAAGAATTTATTCACTCTGATACTGAGATTTTGTCAATTTATCTGACGTATCAGACAATAGATGTTGATAAAGAATTTATTCACTCTAGTACATATATTTTTTCAATGTTATCCGACGTATCCGACAAATGATGTCGACAAAGAATGTTAATAAAGAATTTATTCACTCTGATACTTAGATTTTGTCAATGTTGTCAAACGTATCCGTCAAAAGATATTGATAAACAATTATTTATTCACTGTGATACTTAGATTTTCTCAATTTTATCGAGCACATCGGACAAATGACGATGATGAAGAATTTATTCACTCTGATACTTACATTTTATGAAAGTTATCCGATGTATCTGACAAAAGACGTTGATAATGAATTTATTCACTCTGATACTTAGATTTTGTCAATATTATCAGAACTATCTGAGAAAGCTGTTGATGAAAAAATTTATTCATTCTGATACTTATATTTCGTCAAAGTTATGCTATGTATCCGACAATAGATGCTGATGAAGAATTTAATCACTCTGATACTTAGATTTTCATAATGTTATCCAACGCATCAGGGAAAGGATGTTGATAAAGAATTTATTCGCGCTGATACTTAGATTTTGTCAACTTATCTGACGTATTTCATTTTAAAATACGTAAAAAAAAGTTGTAAAATTTAGAGGTCCCAAAAATTCTAAGACAGAAAAAAACGTGTTACTACAAACATATATTCACGACCGACATATCAATATCAGTCCCTGTTTTTATTTCAAAAACATTAAATGTGAATTGTTTTTGTTTTAAGTATATTTTATATTATTTTAAAACATGTAAAAAAAAAGTTGAAAAGTATTCCATGTTAAAAAAAATAAAAATAGAAAAAAGTTCAAAAAAATTAAATTTCAAAAAAAAGTTTTAAGAAATGGGGGAGAAGCCACAAAAAGTTAGGGGATATATAAGTATCGTAGTGTTGATGAGCAGCCACAGAGTACCATTGGTACAGCTGCAAGTATATTTCATGTCATTTTAAGATACGTAAAAAAAAGTTGAAAAATTTTCTAAGTCCAAAAATTTCTAGTCAGAAAAAAGTACTACTACAAACATTATTTTTCTAGCAGTAAAATTCACAGCTAACATATCTATATCATTCTCATTTTGTATTTCGAAAATATTAAATGTGATTTTCTTTGGTTTTAAGTATATTTCAAGTCATTTTAAGACATGTAAAACACAGTTGAAAAAATTTCCATTTAAAAAAACATAAAAAAAGCTCAAAATAAATTAAATTTCATGCAAATTTCATGTAAAAAAAAAGTTGAAAAAAATTTCCATGATAAAAAAAAGAAAATTCAAAAAAAATTAAACGTAAAAAATTATACAAAAATGGGGGGAGGCCCCAAAAAATTGGGGGAAGGGCCCTTGGAGGTTGAGGTCCTTGTTGGTTAGGGTCATCGGTTGTTGCGGTCCTTGATGGCTCAAATCCGTAACCAGCTCACTTCTTGATTCCTAAGGATTTCTAAGGATTGTTCTGAATTTCTATATTAAAATTCTTTTCTTGGTATCTACAAAATTTGCTGATTTTTTCAAAAAGGGGGGAAAACTCCCCATTAAATTGCGTGACACTTACCACCCCCCACAGACTTACCTTAACTAGTAAGCAGTTTTAACCCTTTTACCACTCTCATTCTATCCAAATAAACCCATTTTGGCTTCATCCCTATATTCAAGTTATTAATTAAGATCTTTTCATGCTACGATATCCTACATGTAATAATCCTCAATAAATCCTAACATTCAAATTACTGTTTCATCCTATATTCAAATCATCAATTAAGATCATACAGACCAGAGTTATGCAAATGGGATAACTTTTTGCAAATTGAAATACCGTTATGCAAATGAGTTATCTTTGATGCCTGTAATAATGTATGCGATACTTGACGAGATCTTAGATACCTTATTTAACTCACCGTATATGGTGTGCCGTTAGTAGAAACATCTCTGATTGGCCCAGAAATGGGTGTAGCTGCAGAAAGTGGTCTGATAAGTTTTGTACTGTTCTCGGTGCCTAATAAGACACTACTGCTACACTCTCAACGCCAGATATCAAGCGGTAGGGGCCTTTAGTCAAGTCTGATATTGATCGTTTATATAATGGAGGTTTAGGCTATGTGGTATCGTATTGTTGTATACTATCTATTAGGGTGTTAGGCCTTAAATTTTCTTATGGAGAACGGGTTAACTAAGTCCGCAAAAAGTGTTTAGGACCACGCTTTTAGAGTACTTAAGAGAGGTGTTTCACATGAATTGAATGAATATTTAAATGACTTTGAATTTAACCTATGACGTCACTTTAGTAAGAAGAATTTAAACCTATATACAATTACTATGAGTGTGTAGGGAGTTAAGGCTCCCTGCTTGTAATGGACAAGGAACTATGCTCTATTTCAAAAAGTAAATACACTAAATGAGCCCTTTTTTCTGCAAAAGTGGAACTTCAGTTTAAAGATTTAAGTGTAAGAGTCTAGCAGGGGGGGGGCGGGATAGCTCTACTCACGTTTAAGGTAACCAAGGATATAGTGTTAAAAACGAACCGAAATTAAACAAAAAAGTTATTTTTTTCAAATGTAAGTAACGAGGGAAGTTAAAATTAAAACGAACAGAAAATATTCTGTATATGAGGTAGGCTTTACCCTCCTAAGCTCCCTCCCTTTGTGCTAAATTGAGAATTTTCTTCCAGTGAATTAAAAATGATTTCTCCCGCATGAGGCAGGTAGAAACGGCGTAGAAAGTGTTACTTTCTAAAATATCCCAATAATGGAAGAGCATACTGATATGTATTTCCCTTAAACAAAGCAATTTTCAGTTCAAGTATTAAAAAGGCAATTGATTGCCAATGTATTGCACTCTTATTTTCTTTCACCGCAGCAGAAAAAAAACCTTTGTGGTTTCAGCCATACCTGCAACCTTACAAAGAGAGAACCACAGCTCATAGTTACCAAAAACTTAAAAATGGGTTTACAGAAAACTGTCTAGTGGTAAAAAATTTGCCATTATTTCCTGATCAAGAAATAGTAATTATCATTCTGATTAATCTTAAAAGTTAAACGTTATTTTCAAATAAATTTCTGTGAGTTTTGAAAAAGAACCTAAAACCCCTCAAAAATAGCGTCTGACCGAAAAGTTCACCATTTAAATCGAAAATCTTATATAAGAAACTTACAGTCCCCACTATAAACAAAAAAGGAAATTGCTTTTTTGCATGGATAGCACTAATTTTTCCTCTTTTTTGTTCTTCTTCTTCTGCTTCTTTCACTTATAGAGGCCATTTCTGGAATGGAAAAGCTGGGCGGGGTACTGGAACATCGTGAAGGGTTTTTTAAGGGCTCATTTAAAAGCTAATTTTGTATCTAATCGCCCTTTATAAATTCAACTTCATTAAATCATCATAAAATCCCATATTATATCCTAAAAGTGCACTTTTGGTTGTTTTGCCGGTTTTTTTTTCAATGAAAATACCAAAAAAGGATTTTTTCTAGTGAAAAGACTCGAAGAAAATGAATTCTCCCAAAATATAGGCAGGTACAAGAGACTAGGGGGTGCATGGAAATCCCCCTGACTTCCCACCATTAGGACTAGCACCTAGGCAACATCGTAGACAGATGTTTAATGGCTCAGTTCAAAGCTATTGATCATTTCAGCGTGTTTTTTCTAGACTATGTGGCCCATATGATACCTGCATAAATAAACTTATATAAAAAAATACTTACATTGTCTGACTCAACTGTAGTTTGATCAGTTTTCTTTTTGATTGTCTGATAATGAGATAACACACAAGCAACACCATAAAACTGAAAAAAAGTGTTTTTAACTAAATATGGTCACTATAATATATAATCGGCAGACATGATTGATTGGATTTAAATTTGAACGTGATATTACTAGTCTGTTCGTAATACCAAAAAATTATGTATAAAAAATGACGTCACTAACATGAATATTTTTTTTACAAAATTAAGGATCTTAATGAATGTTCTTATATTTCTGACCTATCTAGATCGTTTTTTTAGGCCAGAATATCCCAAGATACAAATTTTCCAATTTTCAATTTTATGTAACCTCGCGTCAAGACCCGTAGGGAACCCCCGCCTTTAATTTAACGACAGCAAACACCTTACGCAATGACGGTTCACATATCATATTTAAGGACGGCGCATGTAATGGCAGTGCACACATCACTCACATAATACTTTTTTTGACATTTCATTTTTCGCTGAAACATTCAAGCCATTTTTTTCTTTCTTTTAACTTAATAGCGTCACACACTTTATGTAATGTCAGCATACGTTGCGCAATAACGGCGCACATGTTGCGTAATGACAGCGCGCACATCACTGTCGCATATACTTCTTTGACATTCTATTTTTCCCCGAAACGTTCAACGTATTTTTTCTTTCTTTCTTTCAAAGCGTCTCTTTTTTATTCTTTCTTCTTTTTTACTTTAGTTCTTTGTCCTCGTAGGGACTCAGAAGGTTAATTTTCCTCGAATGGAATAGCGCCCCAGTCATCAGGACTAAACTGCTATTCCTAGTATTTTGTCCTAGACAATATGTTCCAGAAATAACCTTTTGCGCGCAAGGAGATTTCCCGATTTTCGCACACGCTAGAACAGCGTGTTTACTTCACACCATTGTGACCGTATAAGCCCCCCCCCCCTCATCCTCCTAGTAATCATTCCAAGGGGGAGGGGCATTTTTAACTAAGGCCATGCTAGAACATAAGGATTTAAACAGTCATTTACTATATTTTAAAATTTGTCTCATATTTTTAATTTTTTCTAAGGCTTCTGGTTCGAGGTCTGAGAGTTTTAAGATATTATTTTAATATTTTTCTTTATTTTCCTCGGGTTTAACAGATCCAGGGCTTACGAAACTCAACCTGGACACCAGAGTGGCACTGCCACAGCGTTTTCACACACATCTAGGGGTAATTTTGACTATGGGTTATTTTCCTCGGGTTTAATAGATCCGAGGCTTACAAAATTTAAACATGAGAGCATAATGGCGCTGGGACATAATTTCCACACACACCTAGGGGCAATTTTGACTAAGTCTATGCTAGCACTAGTGGATTTTAAACAAGAATTTTCCACATTTTAACATGTTTCATATTTTTAATATTTTCTAGGGCTTATGGCCCGAGATCTTAGAGTTCTTAGAGATCCAGGGCTTACAAAATTCAACCTGGAGACCAGAGTGGCTCTGTGATCCCGTTTTCACACACATCTAGGGGCAATTTTTCCTAAGGGTAAGTAGAAAGGGGGGTACCAGTCGTGACACTCACCCCTGCTGCCACCTACAACTTTTTTTAACACCTAATATGGGCATAGAGTCATTAGGGAGAACACGTGGTTAATGGGGTCAATGACCTCTTTTTTCCAAGGTCGATGTTGTTGTTGTTGTAAGTGCACGCTCTCAGCGAATGTCAAGGTCGATTTATTTGTTGTTGTTGTTGTAAGTGCACGCTCTCAGCGAATGTCAAGGTCGATTTATTTGTTGTTGTTGTTGTAAGTGCACGCTCTCAGCGAATTTCAAGGTGTCCAGAAATAGTAAACACTATTTGTTGTTGTTGTTGTTTTGGGCACGCTCGAGGTGAATGTTAAGAGTTTCCAGGAAACAGTTAGATCACATGTTTCCTTCTCAGCCAATCAGAGGGCTCGCAAACATATTAGCGACGGATGGAATATAAGGAAAGGGTTTTTGCTATAGTTTTATTAGTCTGTGAATAGGATTCAAAGAGTGAGAACAGTTTGACTTTACTCATTTGGATATATATTTGTGATGGCGATGAGTGGAATGTTTACCCTCTTAGAAGTTGATAGTGGAGTTGATGATAATAATACAAGAGCACCAAACATTGCGGTGGAAATCACGAAAGGATCACGTCTTTGTCTGGAATGGGATGCAGTATATGCAAGATATGTGATATCCTTGAGCAAATTCAAAATGAAGGATCAATTATGTTTCGCCGCTAAAGTTGATATAGCACATGTGAATAGACTTCAATGTGCTTTAAGTGCATTAGTGAAGCATATCGAAGACAATAAACAGTATCGCTAATTGTACATGCTCTGTATTATTGATGTTGTTGTAATTATTCAATTAAATTGTTTCGAAATCGAAATTGTTTTCCTTCTTTTCTGGTTAGGTTAGGCTATGGGGCTAATGAATCAGGGTCAGTCTAGAGTCAGCAGTCGGAGTGAAAGGATTGAAAAATGAATAAATTTGAGAAAGAGAGAGTTAGATCAAATCTAGTGTTTATGGAAAAACATTTGATTTTGGATGACGATTTTCTCGAGTTATCTCTTAAATGCAGGATATTCTCTTGTCAGGGAACACTTGACAATATAATGAGGAGTGATTCTCCCCCATTGGACTATTGTATGAAACTTTTAAAATGTGACTCAAGTGCTTATACTCAATTTACTGATATATTAATTGGAAAAAAGCTGAATCATGTTGTGGATATACTTTTGAAAACATTGCCAATGGATTCAATATAAATGGCTCCTCCCTTATTCAAAAGAGGTAACGTTACAGAGCTACTCCTCTCCCCCATTTCCCTCATTGAATTTATGGAGCGAGGACGATCGGTTTCGTTTTAGCTGTGAGTGAGTTGACATCGGAAACCAAAAATGTTCTATATATGTCCATTGTGCATGTACACTCTTGGCAGTTGGACTCAGTGTGAGAATTGAACAATTATAGATGACTATAGTTAAAAGTGTAAATTATGTAATCCTTGTAAATTACATAGAGGCTCTGCAGTACAAATTAAAGGATGTAATTCATGTCTTAAAGAGGTGTGTGACTCTCATCCTAGAGGGCACCTGTGCTCCAATTGTCACTATGATAAATGTGATCAGTGGGAGAATACTTACCCCGCTATGATTGGAAAGAATCCCAAACGTGATTTTAGTTTATTTCTACGAGATTGGTATCGTCGTGGATTTAAATTATTCTGGGAAGAGGAATCTGGTCTACGATTCAACTGTTGGGATAACAAGACAATTTGGTTTCTACGTCATCGTTGTGACGACAATGCCTACTATGACTATAAACCAAGTGATTTTTATTTGGCAGTTACCGAATGTGATTCACCATTTGAAAACATTGTATGTGATATTGCTTCAAATAGACAGATTGAAACTCGTGAATTTCATAATATGAATGCAAATAGTATCATTGACTATACACAGAGATATGATAAGAGTGAAGTTACATTGTACTCTATAAAATGTGACTCTGACTTTGCAGTCAATCAAGATCAATATGCGGTGAATCCAAATGGTTTACCAACATTAGTGGTTTAAGACAGTTGCCTGTACACCGATGAAGAAATCGAAATTGAAGATTTAAAAACGTTGTTGAATATATATGCATTTTATTAATAAACAAACTCACAAACATTTTTTAAGCATTTTACTCTTAGGGCACTGAAATCAATACTGTATAGGTCTGAGAGGATATTTTCCACTAGAAAGTCGTTCAGACGTGGATTGTCACTATAAATGTGGAGACACTGCTTTTAAGTATAGCCGCGGCATCGGAACACAAAATATAGTAGTGCATGGAAGCCACAGCTTTTAGTCGTTAGATCCTGAACCCTCTTCCGATTTTGAATAATAGTTTTCCCACTGCTCTCGATATAGTTGCTGATGTGGGGAGAGTAGAATGTATAGGCTAGACCATGAGGATCAAAAAATTCAATCGTCTTCATTGTTTGAAAGATGCAAAGCCAATGACCCGTCAGCACAGTCGACGGACTGCTATTAACAATAATCAAGGTATTGTTGACACTTTGAATTTTTCCAAGAAATTCCGAGGGCCGACAATAGGATTTGTACTGGGACATATAGGGGTCCATATTAAATACACTGATTATTTGACTGGTGTTCATGGCGCCATGTGTAGTAGAACACTGCCTTCGGGAGTGATTTCCCAATAGGTTTCATATTGATTTAGTGAGATTAGTGCAATACTCTCAGCCAATGTGTCGGCAAATGTACACTCTAAATGCACAGTCCCCGTACGTACTATACTCATATCCTGTGTACCAGACAAATCCAGTACAATGATACCATGTGTTTTAGCAAACATTTCTTCGGTTATACCATTTTCAAATAGTTGCAAATCCTGATCTAGGGTTTGCATGGTCAACTCGTACAATTTTCTATAGGATTTATCAAAAGATAGATTGTAGAGTGGGATACCATCTACTTCGCACACAAGAGATGAAAGTCCAAACATCTGGAATTTATGTGGACATTCAGTCCACAATCCTATTACACTGTCGCTTTTTACAAATGTCAATGCGAGTTTTGACGGAATTTCGTCATTGATAAAGGATGAATAGGTGAAGGTGCGTGAGCGCATTGCAATATGACGTTGATTGGTGATTGTATGAGGAACAAGTAGTTTAATATTATTCCCATTGGCTCTCAATTTTTCCACTGCCAAAGCGACAGAACTCATGACCTGTTGTTTGCGTACATGAAGTATTGCCGAGGTGAGGGAGAGACTTACATCAGGATTGCCAGCAAGTTCTTTTCTCAATATAAAATTGGAAGGTGCAAGCATCAGTTTTATTTCCACTTTAAGATTGGGCGGCAACCATTGGGGTATATTAAATATTTCATGATATATTTTTCCAACTAGATGTAATTCACTAGTTGTAGCATTTTTAAGTGCATCTGTACCATCAGTATTAGTAATATATTCATATCCATTGGAAGTGCCTCTCAATTCCTTGTATGACTTGCGTGTCATCAACTTGAATTGGATATAGTTTGTATAATTTGAGAGATTATTGTTTGTGCTCACCAGTTTGCCATTTATGTAGACACTGATTTAACGAAATAAATTATGTAGTATACAATTTTCATAGGATATTCTATCGGGCTGAATTGGCATTGTATTATCGGATTTTCGGACTTCTATTTGTAAATCTACAAATGTTGAAGACATGTCCATAAAGTAGTCTTCATTGGAATAAATTTGAAAGTGGATATTATCGGAAAGCGGTTGTTGTGGATAAAATTGTTCATAGTATCCATGCTTGACACTCCCATCAACATTTTCAGCATTGAATAGATTCAATGAGGCGGTGATTGAAGGTTGAGAATCCTTATGCGGTAGGTAGGACATTTTAGGAGAAGAAATCTAGTTTCGATCTAACAATTTTCTTCCTGGGACTTCTGTTTACAGCACGTCTCGGCTTTTTCCTTCTTTTCTTTGACAAGAGTGGTGATGCCTTTCGTTTCCGACCTGGGTAGAGACTGATGAGTGCTTCGGTGTTTTTCGACCTTTTTTAAACCTTTACCATTTTGTTTTACTTTTTTGACAAGGATTTCCGCACTGGACCAAATATTTTCCTATGCAATTTTTTTAAATACCTGACAGAGCCCAAATCATAAAGTGTAGAGGATGCAGAATATGTTACAGCCTGTACATTATTTTTTATACTAGGTGGTAGTGGAGAGCGAAACAGGTTAGCAAACCAACTGCCAAGACCATAGCCAGACATTGACGAGGGACCTTTGTAATAGTCCATTCCATTGCCCTGTTGTCTTGGGCCAAGAGTATTAACATAGCAGTCAATATCAGGACAAGTGAATACCACTTTTTTATTAGACATCTTGCTTTTGAACGATTGGTCGAAAATGGCATGTAATCACAGCCAAACCTTTTAAATTGCTATGGGATCACCCAATTCGGTTCTTAGTGTTAACTGACAGAGTTCCAAATAGGAAGTGTTTACGGGAATATACTGAAGATGCTTTATATTGTAGTGGTGAATATGTTCTTGATTGGTTTTTCGTTCAAGAACTCGTAGGAGGGGAACATTCGAACTACCAACCCGAGTTTTTTCCACAAATGAGGCGTAGAGAAATATACAAGTGTCTGTGGAGAAGGCAGGCGGGTAGTCAGCAAAAATTAAATTAGTGTTTCCGGCCCTTTTACCGTTGATTATATTGAGCTTAAAGCCAAGAACATCCTTTAGATTATCATTGAGAATAACCTTTTCACTGGTAATAGGTGAACTAATGTAGATCTTACCCTCCTCCTTTGAATAGTTGAAATGAAAAGCTCCCTTTTTACGAGAGGAAATTCTTTTATTAATAGAACGACATAAATCATTCATACAGGTGAGTTCCTCGTAGGGTAATTCAATTAATGGATAATCCATCCAATTGATTTTTTGAATTTGTTCTTGATCACCTTTCGGTGGCGGCCAATCATAGGGTCTAATTTTTATATCATATTTACGATCTTTCTCAGGATGTCGTAGGTATTTTTGAGAATACAGTCGACAAGAGCCACTTCATACTTTCTATTGTCTTCAAATTTGATGGTGGGGGAGAGTTTCGTCCAAAAATCACTTGTTCTATTCAAGTCATTGTAGAGAGGATCAGAAACATTGGACATAAAAGTCACATAGAAATCATTGGGCATTGTTAGTATCTTCAGCACTGACCCAAGAATCAAAATCTGAGTTGTATCATAGCCAGCGAACAAGCAACTGTCTCTTGCCCCTACGAGTACGACTCTTTAATATCTTTTCAATTTAAAATATTGTTCCAAATTTTTCTTAGAAGATAGAAAAGTTCAAGTTCTAATCTGAATTTTACCAAAGAACATAATTCAATTCTAATTTCTCCAGAGAAAATAAAAAGCTTCACCAAGACATAAAAAATTTAAAGTTCAGTTCTAAATTTTTCCATAGAAGATAGGAAAAGTTATACTATGATTTTGATTATTTTCCATGAAGATAAAAAGTTTAATTTTAATTTTAAATTTCCTTAAATTCAATTCTCACCTTTCTCAAAGAGATGAAAAAATTTAAAGTTCTGCTCCAAATATTTTCCCGGAGAAGAAAAATTCAACTTCGATTAGGAATTTTTACAATGAAAATGAAATAAGTTATTAATCAATTCTATTTTCCTAAAATAATATAAAATTTTCCACTTCAATTCAGATTATTCTCAAAGAGATGAAAAAATTTAAAATATTGTTCCAAATTTTTCATAAAAGATAGAAAAAGTTATACTTTGATTGTGAATATTCTTCATGAAGATATGGAGTTCCATTTTAATTCTAAGTTTTCTCGAAGAAGTGCAAAATGTACAAGTTCTCTTCTGAATTTTCTTAGAGAGGAGAAAAAAAAAGTTAGCTCAATTCTGAAATTTACCAATGAAAATGAAAAAGCTTCCATTTCAGTTCATAATTTCTCAAAGACATAAAAAATTAAAGTTCAATCCTAAATTTTTCCATAGAAGATAGGAATGGCTATACTATGATTGTGATTATTTACCATGAAGATAAAAAATTTCACTCTATTTCTAATTTTTCTTAAATTCAGTTCATTCATCTAACCACCAAAAACAATAGGTTAGGTTAGGTATAAATAAATATTAATAAATAATTAGAAACATTTCTCCATGTTTAAGTTAGGCTAGGTTAGGTTAACTTATCATGAGCGCTTATGATAAGCTAACCTAACCTAACTTAAACACGGTAAAAGATTAAATTAGGTTAGGTTAGGCTAGATTAAGTTAGGTTAGGTTAAGTTAGGTTAGGTTAGGTTAGCCTACGTACGCGCGCGTACGTAGGCTAACCTAACCTAACTTAACCTAACCTAACTTTTAAAATTGAAGTGAAACTTTTAATCTTCATAGGAAATAATCACAATCATAGTATAACTTTTCCTATCTTCTACGGAAAAATTTAGAACAGAACTTAAATTTTTTTATGTCTTGGTGAACTTAAAACTGAAGTGGAAGCTTTTTATTTTCTCTGGAGAAATTAGAATTGAATTGTGTTCGTTGGTAAAATTCAGAAGAGAACTTGAACTTTTCTATCTTCTATGAAAAATTTGGAAGTATTTTAAATTTTTCATCTCGTTGAGAAAAATCTGAACTGAAGTGGAAAATTTTTATATTATTTTGGGAAAATAGAATTGATCAATAAATTATTTCATTTTCATTAAGAAAATTCAGAATCGAAGTTGAACTTTTCTTCTTCCGGGAAAATATTTGGAACAGAACTTTAAATTTTTTCATCTCTTTGAGAAAGGTCGGAATTGAATTTAAGAAAATTTAGAATTAAAATGAAACTTTTTATCTTCATGGAAAATAATCAAAATCATAGTATAACTTTTCCTATCTTCTATGGAAAAATTTAGAACTGAACTTTAAATTTTTTATGTCTTGGTGAACTTAAAACTGATGTGGAAGCTTTTTATTTTCTCTGGAGAAATTAGAATTGAATTACGTTCTGTGGTAAAATTCAGAAGAGAACTTGAACTTTTCTATCTTCTATGGAAAATTTGGAACAGTATTTTAAATTTTTTCATCTGGTTGAGAAAAATCTGAACTGAAGTGGAAAATTTTTATATTATTTTGGGAAAATAGAAATGATCAATAACTTATTTCATTTTCATTGAGAAAATTCAGAATCGAAATTGAACTTTTCTTCACTTCTTTGAGAAAATTTAAAATTGAAGTGAAACTTTTAATCTTCATAATAAATGATCACAATCATAGTAAAACTTTTCCTATCTTCTATGTAAAAATTTAGAAATGAACTTTAAATTTTTTATGTCATGGTGAACTTAAAACTGAAGTGACAGCTTTTTATTTTCTCTGGAGAAATTAGAATTGAATTGTGTTCTTTGGTAAAATTGAGAAGAGAACTTGAATATTCCCGATCAAAGCATAACTTTTCCAATCTTCTATGAAAAATTTGGAACAGAACTTTAATTTTTTTCATCTCTATGTGAAAAGTCGGAACTGAATTTAAGAAACTTTAGAATTAAAGTGAAACTTTTTATCTTCATGGAAAATAATCACAATCATAGTATAACTTTTCCTATCTTCTACGGAAAAATTTAGAACATAACTTAAATTTTTTATGTCTTGGTGAACTTAAAACTGAAGTGGAAGCTTTTTATTTTCTCTGGAGAAATTAGAATTGAATTGTGTTCGTTGGTAAAATTCAGAAGAGAACTTGAACTTTTCTATCTTCTATGAAAAATTTGGAAGTATTTTAAATTTTTCATCTCGTTGAGAAAAATCTGAACTGAAGTGGAAAATTTTTATATTATTTTGGGAAAATAGAATTGATCAATAACTTATTTCATTTTCATTGAGAAAATTCAGAATCGAAGTTGAACTTTTCTTCTTCCGGGAAAATATTTGGAACAGAACTTTAAATTTTTTCATCTCTTTGAAAAAGGTCGGAACTGAATTTAAGAAAATTTAGAATTAAAGTGAAACTTTTTATCTTCATAGAAAATAATCACAATCATGGTATAACTTTTCCTATCTTCTACGGAAAAATTTAGAACTGAACTTTAAATTTGTTATGTCTTGGTGAACTTAAAACTGAAGTGGAAGCTTTTTATTTTCTCTGGTGAAATTAGAATTGAATTGTGTTCTTTGGTAAAATTCAGAAGAGAACTTGAACTTTTCTATCTTCTAAGAAATATTTGGAACAGTATTTTAAATTTTTTCATCTCTTTGAGAAAAATCTGAGCTGAAGTGGAAACTTTTTATATTATTTGGAAAAGTAGAATTGATCAATAACTTATTTCATTTTAATTAAGAAAATTCAGAATCGAAGTTGAACTTTTCTTCTTCCGGGAAAATATTTGGAACAGAACTTTAAATTTTTTCATCTCTTTGAGAAAAGCCGGAACTGAATTTAAGAAAATTAAGAATTAAAGTGAAACTTTTTATCTTCATAGAAAATAATCACAATCATGGTATAACTTTTCCTATCTTCTACGGAAAAATTTAGAACTGAACTTTAAATTTTTTATATCTTGGTGAACTTAAAGCTGAAGTGGAAGCTTTTTATTTTCTCTGGTGAAATTAGAATTGAATTGTTTTTTGGTAAAATTCAGAAGAGAACTTGAACTTTTCTATCTTCTAAGAAAAATTTGGAACAGAACTTTAAATTTTTTCATCTCTATGTGAAAAGTCGGAACTGAATTTAAGAAAATTTAGAATTAAAGTGAGTATTTTTATCTTCATTGAAAATAATCATAATCAGAGTATAACTTTTCCTATCTTCTATGTAAAAATTTAGAACTGAACTTTAAATTTTTTATGTCTTGGTGAACTTAAAACTGAAGTGGAAGCTTTTTATTTTCTCTGGAGAACTTAGAATTGAATTATGTTCTTTGGTAAAATTCAGATTAGAACTTGAACTTTTCTATCTTCTAAGAAAAATTTGGAACAATATTTTAAATTGAAAAGATATTAAAGAGCCGTACTCGTAGGGGCAAGAGACAGTTGCTTGTTTGCTGGCTAGGATACAACTCAGATTTTGATTCTTGGGTCAGTGCTGAAGATATTAACAATGCTCAATGATTTCTATGTGACTTTCGTGTCCAATGTTTCTGATCCTCTCTACAATGACTTGAATAGAACAAGTGATTTTTGGACGAAACTCTCCCCCACCATCAAATTCGACGACAACATAAAGTATGAAGTGGCTCTTGTCTACTGTATTCTCAAAAATACCTAGGACATCCTGAGAAAAGATCGTAAATATGATATAAAAATTAGACTCTATGATTGGGCGCCACGACCAGGTGATCAAGAACAAATTCGAAAAATCGATTGGATGGATAATCCGTACATTGAATTACCCTGCGAGGAAACCATCTGTATGAACTATTTATGTCGTTCTATTAATAAAAGAATTTCCGCTCGTAAAAAGGGAGCTTTTCATTTCAAATATTCAAAGGAGGAGGGTAAGATCTACATTAGTTCACTTATTACCAGCGAAAAGGTTATTCTCAATGATAATCTAAAGGATGTTCTTGGCTTTAAGCTCAATATAATCAATGGTAAAAGAGCCGGAAACACTAATTTCATTTTTGCTGACTATCCACCTGCCTTCTACACAGACACTTGTATATTTCTCTACGCCTCATTTGTGGAAACATCTCGGGTTGGTAATTCAAATGTTCCCCTCCTACAAGTTCTTGAACGAAAAACTAATCAAGAACATAATCACCACTACAATATAAAGCATCTTCAGTATATTCCCATAAACACTTCCTATTTGGAACTCTGTCAGTTAACACTAAGAACCGAATTGGGCGATCCCATAGCAATTTTAAAAGGTTTGGCAGTGATTACATGTCTTTTTTGCGCCATTGTTCAAAAGAAAGATGTCTAATAGAAAAGTTGTATTCACTTGTCCTGATATTGACTGCTATGTTAATACTCTTGGCCAAAGACAACAGGGCAATGGAATGGACTATTACAAAGGTCGCTCGTCAATGTCTGGCTACGGTCTTGGCAGTTGGTTTGCTAAGCTCTTTCGCTCTTCACTACAGCTGGCTAGAAAATATCCTGTACCGGCTGCGACAGATTTTGCCTCCTCTACACTCTACGATTGGGGCTCTGGCAAGGATTTTAAAAAAAGTGCTACGGAAAATCTTAGGTCCAGTGCGCGAACCCTTGGCGAGAAATTAAAACAAAATGGTAAAGGCTTAAAAAGGTCAAGAAACAATGAATCACTCATCAGTCTCTACCCAGGTCGGAAACGAAAGACATCACCACTCTTGTCAAAGAAAAGAAGGAAAAAGCCGACACGTTCTGTAAACAGAAGTCCCAGGAAGAAAATTGTTAGATCGAAACTAGATTTCTTCTCCTAAAAAGTCTTACCTACCGCATAAGGATTCTCAACCTTCAATCACCGCCTCATTGAATCTATTCAATGCTGAAAATGTTGATGTGAGTGTCAAGCATGGATACTATGAACAATTTTATCCACAACAACCCCTCTCCGATAATTTCCACTTTCAATTTTATTCCAATGAAGACTATTTAATGGACATGTCTTCAATATTTATATATTTACATATAAAAGTCCAAAAATCCAATGATACAAAGCCAAGTTGGTCCGATGGGCTATCCTATGAAAATTGCATATTACATAATCTATTTCGTCAAATCAGTGTCTACATAAATGGCAAGTTGGTGAGCACAAGCAACAATCTCTCAAATTATACAAGCTATATGTAATTCATACTGATGACACCCAAGTCATACAATGAATTGAGAGGCACCTCCAATAGATATGAATATATTACTGATACTAATAGTACGGATGCACTTAAAAATGCTACAACTAGTGAATTACATCTAGTTGGAAAAATATATCATGAAATATTTAACCTACCCCAATGGCTGCCACCCAATGTTAAAGTGGATATAAAACTGACGCTTGCACCTTCCAATTTCATATTGAGAAAAGAACTTGCTGTCAATCCTGATGTAAGTCTCTCCCTCACCTCAGCAATACTTCATGTACGCAAACAACAGGTCATGAGTTCTGTTGCTTTGGCAGTGAAAAAACTGAGAGCCAATTGAAATAATATTAAACTACTTGTTCCTCATACAATCACCAATCAACGTCATATTGCAATGGGCTCACGCATCTTCACCGATTCATCCTTTATCAATGGAGAAATTCCGTCAAAACTTGCTTTGACATTTGTAAAAAGAGCCAGTGCAATAGGATCGTGGACTGAATGTCCACATAAATTCGAGATGTTTGGACTTTCATCTCTTGTGTGCAAAGTAAACGGCATCCCACTCTACAATCTATCTTTTGATAAATCCTATAGAAAATTGTACGAGTTGACCATGCAAACCCTAGATCAGGATTTGCAACTATTTGAAAATGGTATAACCGAGGAAATGTTTGCTAAAACACATTGTATCATTGTACTAGATTTGTCTGGCACACAGGATATGAGTATAGTACGTACGGGGAGTATGCGTTTAGAGTGTACATTTGCCGACCCATTGGCTGAGAGTATTGCACTAATCTCACTAAATCAATATGAAACCTATTGGGAAATCACTCCCGAAGGCAGTGTTCTACTAGACTTGGCGCCATGAACACCAGTCAAATAATTAATGTATTTAATATGGACCCCTACATGTCCCAGTACAATTCCTATTGTCTGCCCTCGGACTATCTTGGAAAAATTCAAAGTGTCAACAATACCTTGATTATTGTTAATAGCAGTCCGTCGACTGTTCTGACGGGTCAATGACTTTGCATCTTTCAAACAATGAAGACGATTGAATTTTTTGATCCTCATGATCTACCATATACATTCTACACGCCTCACATCAGCAACTATATTGAGAGCAGTGGGAAAACTATTATTCAAAATCGGAAGAGGGTTCAGGATCTAACGACTAAAAGCTGCGGCTTCCATGCACTACTATATTTTGTGTTCCGATGTCGCGGCTATACTTACAAGCAGTTTCTCCACATTTATAGTGACAATCCACGTCTGAACGACTTTCTAGTGGAAAATATCCTCTCAGACATATACAGTGTTGATTTCAGTGCCCTAAGAGTAAAGTGCTTAAAAAATGTTTGTGAATTTGTTTATTAATAAAATGTATGTATATACAACAATGCCTTTAAATCTTCACTTTAAATTTCTTCATCGGTTTATAGGCAACTGTAGTGAACCACTAATGCCGGTAAATCACTTGGATTCACTTTATATTGATCTTGATTGACTGCAAAGTCAGGGTCACATTTTCTACAGTACAATATAACTTCGCTCTTGTCATATCTCTTTGTAAAGTCAATGATACTATTTGCATTCATATTATGAAATTCACGAGTTTCAATCTGTCTATTTGAAGCAATATCACATACAGTGTTTTCAAATGGTGAATCACATTCGGTAACTACCAAATAAAAATCACTAGGTTTATAGTCATAGTAGGCAGTGTCGTCACAGCGATGACGTAGAAACCAAATTGTCTTGTTACCCCAACAGTTGAATCGTAGACCAGATTCCTCTTCCCAGAATAATTTAAATCCGCGACGATGCCAATCTCGTAGAAATAAACTAAAATCACGTTTGGGATTCTTTCCAATCATAGCGGGGTAAGTATTCTCCCACTGATCACATTTATCATAGTGACAGTTGGAGCACAGGTGCCCTCTAGGATGAGAGTCGCACACCTCTTCAAGACATGAATTACATCCTTTAATTTGTACTGCATAGCCTCTATGTAATTTACAAGGATTACATAATTTACACTTTTCACTATAGTCATCTATAATTGTACAATTATCACACTGAGTCCAACTGCCAAGAGTGTACATGCACAATAGACATATATTGAACATTTTTGGTTTCCCAAGTCAACTCTATCACAGCTAAAACGAAACCGATCCTCCCCGTTCCATAAAGTCAATGAGGGGAAATGTGAGAGAGGAATAGCTCTCTGACGTTACCCCTTTCGAATAACGGGGGAGTCATCTACATTGACTCCCCCGTCATTGCCAATGCATTGGCAATATTTTCAAAAGTATGTCCACACCATCATTCTGCTTTGTTCCAATTAATATATCAATAAATTGACTATAAGCACTTGAGTCACATTTTAAAAGTTTCATACAATAGTCCAATGGGGGAGAATCACTCCTCATTATATTGTCAAGTGTTCCCTGACAAGAGAATATCCTGCGTTTAAGAGATAACTCGAGAAAATCGTCATCCAAAATCAAATGTTTTTCAATAAACACTAGATTTGAACTAATTCTCTCTTTCTCAAATTTATCAATTTTTCAATCCTTTCACTCCGACTGCTGACTCTAGACTGACCCTGATTCGTTAGCCCCATAGCCTAACCTAACCAGAAAAGAAGGAAAACATTTTCGATTTCGAAACAATTTAATTGAATAATTACAACAACATCAATAATACAGAGCATGTACAATTAGCGATACTGTTTATTGTCTTCGATATGCTTCACTAATGCACTTAAAGCACATTGAAGTCTATTCACATGTGCTATATCAACTTTAGCTGCGAAACATAATTGATCCTCCATTTTAAATTTGCTCAAGGATATCACATATCTTGCATATACTGCATCCCATTCCAGACAAAGACGTGATCCTTTCTTGATTTCCACCGCAATGCTTGGTGCTCTTGTGCTATTATCATCAACTCCACTATCAACTTCTAAGAGGGTAAACATTCCACTCATCGCCATCAACACAAATATATATCCAAATGAGTAAAGTCAAACTGTTCTCACTCCTTTGAATTCTATTCACAGACTAATAAAACTATAGCAAAAACCCTTTCCTTATATTCCATCCGTCGCTAATATGTTTGCGAGCCCTCTGATTGGCTGAGAAGGAAACATGTGATCTAACTGTTTCCTGGAAACTCATAACATTCATCTCGAGCGTGCCCAAAACAACAACAACAACAAAAAGTGTTTCCTATTTCTGGACACCTTGACATTCGCTGAGAGCGTGCAATTACAACAATAACAACAAATAAATCGACCTTGACATTCGTTGAGAGCGTGCACTTACAACAACAACAACAACAAATAAATCGACCTTGACATTCGCTGAGAGCGTGCACTTACAACAACAACAACATTGACCTTGGAAAAAAGAGGTCATTGACCCCATTAACCACGTGTTCTCCCTAATGACTCTATGCCCATATTAGGTGTTAAAAAAAGTTGTAGGTGGCAGCAGGGGTGAGTGTCACGACTGGTACCCCCCTTTCTACTAGGGTATGCAAGCACTTGAGGATTTTAAACAATTATTTACCGTATTTTAACATTCATTTTATATCTTTAATATCTTCTAGGTCTTATGGGACCTATTTTTGAGAGTTCTTATGATATTATTTTAATAGTTGTTTATATTTTTAATTATTGTCCTCGAGTTTAATAGATCCATGGCTTAAAAGATTTAACATGGAGACCAGAGTGGCACTGCGCTACCTTTTTCATACACATCTGAGGCCAATCTCGACTAAAGATATACTAGCACTTGAGGATTTGAAACAATTATTTACAATATTTTAGGAGTTGGAATCGGTATATTGAAAGCAACACGAATTATAGTTGAAATCGGTTACAAATTACAAGCCTACTTACAAGAACCTTTAAAACAGGACTCTGAAGTTCGAGTTTTACTGCTGCCTTCCCCCCTTGGCGATCATTTTCAGAGGGCAAGGTTTATACTAGATGCAAATTTTTAGGCACTATTGAGTTATTCTTGATAGCAATTAACTAAAATACCTCGTTTGTTTAGAAAAGACTATGAATATTTCATACCAACGTGACAATTTACGGCTGCCCCCACCTCTCTAGCGATCATTTTCAGAGGGCAGAGTTGCTATTAGATTCAAATTTTTAAGCATTATTGAGGCGTTTCTGAGAGCCCTTAACGAAAATACAGCGTTTCTTTGAGTGCAAGTTAGATTTTCACCCCCCCCCCCCGTCCCCCCTCCTCGACATTAAAAATTCTTTAACGCCTCCACCTTAACTTTTAAGCTGTAAAACATGATATTCCAAGCAATTAAACACCACAGTGACATTATTTAACTGCCCCCTGACATCACATCATCACCTCCGAGACATTTTTAAGACATTTTTTGTTAAAACTTATGCTTCAATCCGGTGATTCAAGTTTTTGCAAGGCAGACATATCATAATAACCTCAAAAAATCCACACCATCGTGGCATTACAAAAATCCCCCTCCATCATGCACGTGGCACCTAGGACATTTCCAATATTTTCTCACGCAAAATAAGCTAATGATCACCTGCATTCAAAATCCACCGTGGCATTACACACATCCCCCTTCATCATACACGTGGAACAACCCCACATTACCCTCCTAGGACATTTCCTATCTTTTCCCACACAAAATAAGCTTTAACGCCTCGACCTTAACTTTTCTACATCATCACCTCCAAGATATTTTTCAGACATTTCTTGTTAAAAATCAGGCTTCAATCTGGCGATTCAAGTTTTTGAAAGCCAAACTTATCATAATAACTTAACAAAAATCCACACCACCGTGGTATTAAACAACTCCCCCCACATCATCAACTTGGCACCACCATTCGTCGCCCCACTAGGGAATTTTCAAGCTTTTCCCATGGAAAATAAGCTGATGATTCTTAATTAAACACTGTTTTACTTGAACAACAGAACTCAGCATCACATTGCTAGAATGTAATACTCCAGGCAATTCACGCCACAATGCCACACTATTACTGGTCTCTGGTACCTCTGACACCGCCCTAATACCCACAAGACATTTTCCAGACATTTCAGTTAAAAATTATAATTCAAACCGTTGACTCAAGTTTTCGCAAGCCAAGCTTATCAAAATAACCTCTAAAACACTCCACACTACCTCCCCCTACATCATTCAAGTAGCAACCACCCTAATCATCCCCTGGAAATTTTCAAGCTTTTCCCGCGGAGGATAAGTTCAAGATTCTAAATAAATCATTATTTTTCCTTGAATGGTGGAAGTCGGCGTTTTATTGCTAGAGTGTGATACTCCAGACAATTCACGTCACAATGTCACACAATTACTGCTTTCTGGCACCATCTGTTATTGCCTCATCACCCCTAAGACATTTTTTCAAAAAAATTTTGTTAAAGATTATACTTCAACCCATTGACTTAAGTTTTCGTAAGCCAAGCTTATCATAATAACCTCCAAAACATTCCACGCCACTGTGAAATTACACATCTCCCCCTCCATCATCCACGTGACACCAGCCCTTTTCAACCCCTAGGATAATTTCAATCTTTTTCCACTGAATATAAGCTCATGAATCTAAATTAAACACTGTTTTTACTTGAACAGCGGAACTCGGTATTTCATTGCTAGAGTGTCATAGTTCAAGCAATTCACACCTAAATGCCACACTGTTACTGCTAAGTGGCATCCTTTTACTCAAAAAGAGCAAATTTATCCTTGAAGTAACAATTTTCTGTTAATGCTAACAAGTTTTCTGCTAGAAGAAACAATTTTTCTTAGTACTAAAAAATTTTTAATAGAAGTAATAAGTTTTTTCCTTAATACTAACAGAGTTTTACTTAAAAGTAAACATTTTTTTCTTAGAAGTAACGACTTTTTCCTTAATACTAACAAAGTTTTACTTAATGCTATCAAATGTCTCTTGGAAGTAACAGATTTTTCTTAATAGTTAAAAATTTTTCTAATAGCAGCAAGTTTTCCATTAAAGATAACAAATTTCTCTTAGAAGTAAGAATTTTCTGTTTACGCTAACAAGTTTATAATACTATCAAATTTCTCTTGGAAGTAATTGGTTTTTCTTAATAGTAAGAAATTTTTTCTAATAGCATTAAGTTTTTCCATCAAAGATAACAAATTTCTCTTAGAAATAACAATTTTCTGTTTACGCTAACACGTTTTCAGTAAGAAGTACCAATTTTTCTTACACTAACAAATTTTTTAGAAGTAACAAGTTTTTACTTAATACTAACCATTTTTTCTTATAAGTAACAACTTTTTCCTCAATACTACAATAGTTTTACTTAATACTAACAATTTTTTCATAGAAGTAATAACTTTTTTCTTTAATACTAACAAAATTTTACTTAATACTATCAATTGTCTCTTGAAAGTAAAAGGTTTTTCGTAATAGTAAGAAATTTTTTCTAAGAGAAGCAAGTTTTCCCTAAAATTATCTTTGATGGAAAAACTTGTTGCAGTTTGAAAAAATTTTAACTATTAAGAATAATCTGATAATAGTTAGCAAAAGTTGGATAGTGTTAAGAAAAATTGCTTGTAGGAACAGAAAACTTGTTAGTGTAAGCGGAAAATTGTTACATCTAATAGAAATGTGTGATCTTTGACGGAAAACTTGCTTCTATTAGAAAAATTTTCTTAATATTAAGATAAACCCCGTTACTTCCAAGAGAAATTTCAAACTATTAAGTCAAACTTTGTTAATATTAAGGAAAAATTTGTTAATTTTAAGAAAATATTTGTTACTATTAAGAAAAACTTTGTTAGTCTTAAGGAAAAACATCTAAGAAAAAGTTACTTCTAAGAAAAAATTTGTTAGTGTTAAGAGAAACTAAGTACTTATAACACAAAACGTGTTAGCGTAAACTGAAAATTGTTACTTCCAAGAGAAATTTGATAGTATTAAGTAAAACTTTGTTAGCATTAAGGAAAAAGTTGTTACTTCTAAAAAATATAGGTACTACTAAGGAAAAACTTGTTACGTCTAAGAAAAAATTTGTTAGTGTTAAGAAAAACCTGCTACTTCTAACAGAAAACTTGTTAGACTGAACAGAAAATTGTTAAATCTAAGAGTAATTTGTTATCTTTGATGGAATACTTGCTGGTATCAGAAAAATGTGTTTCTGTCTAGAAAAAACCTGTTACGTCTTGTAATCTGTTAGTAATCAGAAAAACTGACTAGTTCTAACAGAAAACTTCTTTGTACAGACACATAATTGTTAGCCCTAATTGAGATTTGTTACCTATCGCAGAAAACTTGTGGCCTTTAGAAAAAATTTCGTGCGATTAAGAAAAACTTGCGGCTCCCAAAAGAAATAAGACCGTGTTAGCTAATACCGTCTTATTATTAGGGAAATAGTTAGAATTTCTAAAAAATATAGGTACTACTAAGGAAAAACTTGTTACGTCTAAGAAAAAATTTGTTAGTGTTAAGAAAAACTCGCTACTTCTAACAG
This sequence comes from Artemia sp. Qi Xiang Cuo, assembly GCF_049724085.1. Taxonomy (NCBI): domain Eukaryota; kingdom Metazoa; phylum Arthropoda; class Branchiopoda; order Anostraca; family Artemiidae; genus Artemia; species Artemia sp. Qi Xiang Cuo. Next base: position 50,530,102 of record NC_142798.1, on the reverse strand, counting down.
AAAACTTGTTAGACTGAACACAAAATTGTTACTTCTAAGAGAAATTTGTTTTTTTTTATGGAAAACTCGCTGGTATTAGAAAAAATGTGTTGCTATCCAGAAAAAACCTGTTACGTCTTGTAATCTGTTAGTAATCAGAAAAACTGACTAGTTCTAACAGAATACTTGTTAGCGTAAACAGAAAATTCTTACTTCTAAGAGAAATGTGTTATCTTTGACGGAAACTTGCTGAAATTAGAAAAATTTCTTACTATTAAGAAAAAACTATTACTTCCAAGAGAAATTTGATAGTATTAAGTAAAACTTTGTTAGCATTAAGGAAAAAGTTGTTACTTCTATAAAAAAATTTGTTAGTATTCAGTAAAACTTTGCTAGTATTAAGGAAAAACTTGTTACTTCTGAGAAAAAATTTGTTAGTATAAAAAAAAACTGGGTACTACTAACAGAAAACGTGTTAGCGTAAACAGAAAATTATTACTTCTGAGAGAGATTTGTTATCTTTGACCAAAAACTTGCTGCTATTAGGAAATTTTTCTTACTATTATGTAAAGACTGTTACTTGCAAGAAAAATTTGATAGTATTAAGCAAAATTTGTTAGTATTAAGAAAAAATGATACTTCTAAGAAAAATAGTTAGTATTAAGGACAAAACTTGTTACTTCTAAGCAAAAATTTGTCAGTGTTAAGAAAAACTTGCTACTTCTAACAGAAAACTTGTTCGAATGAACAGAAAAATTATTAATTCTAAGAGAAATTTGTTATCTTTGGTGGAGAACATCCTTTAATTAGTAAAATTTGTTACTGTCAAGAAAAAACCTGTTACTTGTAAAGAAATTTGATAGTATTAAGTAAAACTTTGTTAGTATTAAGGAAAAAACTTGTTACTTCTCAGATAAAACATGTTAGTATTCAGAAAAACTTGCTAGTTCTAACAGAAAACTTGTTAGTGTAAACAGAAAGTTCTTGCTTCTAAGAAATATTTGTCATCTTTGCCGGAAAGCTTGCTGCTATTAGAATTTTTTTACTAGTAAGAAAAACCTGATACTTCCAAGAGAAATTTTATAGCAATAAGTAAAACTTTGTTAGTATTAAGGAAGAATTTGTTACTTCTAAGAAAAAAATTGTTAGTATTAAGTAAAACTTTCTTAGGATTAAGGAAAAACCTTGCTACTTCTAAAAAAAAATTTGTTAGTGTTAAGAAAAACTTGCTATTTCTAGCAGAAATCTTTTTAGCATTAAGATAAAATTGTTAATTCTAAGAAAAATTTGCTATTTTTAATTCAGAGGGTGCCACATAACAGTAATAGTGAGGTATTTAGGCGTGAATTGCTTTGAGTATCACACTCTAGTAATGAAATGCCGAGTCCCGCTGTTCAAGTAAAAACAGTGTTTAATTTAGAATAATGAGTTTATTTTCCGTGGGAAAAGTTTGAAAATTTCGTAAGGGGGTGATGAGGAGTGGTGCCACGTGGATGATATAGGGGAGGTGTCTAATGCCACGGTTGCATATATATATATATATATATATATATATATATATATATATATATATATATATATATATATATATATATATATATATATATATATATATATATATATATATATATATATATATATATATATATATATATATATGTATATATATATATATATATATATATATATATATATATATATATGTATAGATATATATATATATATATATATATATATATATATATATATATATATATATATATATATATATATATATATATATATATATATATATATATATATATATATATATATATATGCGCACATCAACATGTAAATATACTCTAAACAATAAACATTTTCATCTCAAAGTTATAAAAATATGCTTATGCTCATCTTTTTATCGACTATCTCTTAATATTTTTTTGCAGATATAAATAAAATGTAGAAAATCAATACTTACATTTAGTGTAATAATCCCCAACTCGGCCATAAACAAAACCACTGTGAATGCACTTAGCATTGATACTACTGAGAATACAATCAAATAGAGGGCGTAAATCAGGTCCACAAGATTACTGATAACAAAAACAACAAGCCAAGGAACCAAACTTACTGCGGAGCTCTGAAAAAAAAAATCAAACAACATATATTTGACAATTGGAGCGCAAAAAAATTGATAATAGGTAATAAGGTTGTAGGTTTAGACAGTAGTCCGCACCTTTTCTCTTGAAATATTAAAAACTACACAAAATGGCAACTAAACAAGTTTTCCGAGGAAAGTAAAGAGCGAAGTTGAAACTTAAAACGTACAAAAATTATTACTTCACAGCCTATTTAATATATATTAATATAACTAGTACAAATAAACCAACTAATTATGTTTCCCTATGCTTTATGATTATACTAAACTAGCGCTTTACTGAAAAACACAAAAGCCAAGTATAAAAAACAGGATTATTGATTTAAGAGTCAAAAGTGAGTATGAAGCCTGACAACACTAAACGAATCTATAAAGCTTTTCATAGTCTTACACCAGTTGTGACATTAGGAACTTTCAGTATACAATAAAAATTATCTTAAAAACATAATCGTAAAACTAAATATTTTTTTATAACCGCGAAGTAATTGAACAGCATACAGAAATATTGGATTGATTTATCAAGCAGCATTTTGCTCTCACCAACTATAATTCCACTAGTGGGTACTATACAGTTTTAAATTGTAAAAAATATTCTTTTGTAGCACTTGAAATGAAGATAAAATAAGACATAATATGAACTCTGGAAATCCGATTATTTCTCTCTATACAAGAGTGAATTTCAAGCTATGATACAAATTCTAAAGCTAGTCTATAGTCCTAGTCCTACCGAGGTAGCCTTACTAAGAACTTGTTTACAATCCAATCATTACATGTCCTTTTAAGAATCAAAACGAGAGCCAGTCATTGAACTGAGCCATTGTGCAGAAGTGATACCAAATTAAACTTTAAAGAAATGTAGAAAACCCTAGAATGGATTGTTGCTTTATCTTAAAATGGATTCATCATAAAAGAGATTGATAATATTTTGATTCTATAAATATTGGCCTTAATTGGTTTGCTTTTACTGTACCAAAACTCCTATATTATTTTGTGTTTTCAGTAAAGCGCTAGTTTTGTATAATCATAAAAGCATAGAGAAACATAATTAGTTGGTTTATTTGTACTAGTTATATTAATATATATTAAATATGTTGTGAACAAATAATTTTTGTCCGTTTTAAGTTTCAACTTCGCTCTTTACTTCCCTCGGAAAAACTTTGTTTTTTTTAATTAATCTTTGTTCGTTTTTGATTAAAATTTAATGCAGAAACAACGCTGCCATGATATTTTTTATTTATACGGAATAATATATGCTCGTTTTGAGTTTTAGAGTCACTTCTTAGTTTCAGTTGAAAACTTATTTTTTATATATAAGTTCTAATTATCACCGATAAAGGGGAGGTAAGACAGCTCTAAAAAATACTGCAAAAAACCTTGAAAGCTAAGAAAAACTTTTAGTCTTTAACATAAAGTTCATTATCCATACTTCACAAAAGAATACATTTTTTTCAGGAACGCTTGTTTTTCGATGATCAAAAAGCTGTTACTCGGCCGACTTGGCCTGAAAAGCCTTAATGAAGACCGGGGTTTATAAACCACCTACTGACTAGCAGAAACTAGAAGGCTACTGTAACAAAAGAGAGCCGTTTAAGGGCTCATTTAAAAGCTTATGTTTACCTAAACGCTTTTTATAAATTTGACTTGATAGCATCTTCCCACAAAGTGCACTTTCGATTATTTCCCCAACTTTTTTAATGAAACAAATGCCTTTTCCAATGAAATGGCAATATTATATTCCAATATTATACGTTTGTAGGTAGTTTAAATAGATGATTTTTTTTTGGTCAAATTGATCTCAAATCATAACATCTAAAAACAAAATAAGAGACAAATTAGGTCTTGGGAGGAGGTTTAGTTTCCCTCCAATCTTTACGGTCTCTTAATAAGGACACTAGAACAAAAAAAAACAACAAATAGAAACGTATCCGTGATCAGTCTTCTGGCAAAAACATAAATTCCACATTTGTGCAGATAGGAGATGAAAATCCCCTCAATAACATTTTCGGATACGCTGAATCTGAAGGTCTAATTTACATTAAGATTTAGTGACTTTTTGGGGGGTGTTTCTACCTTTTTCGAAAATCAGGCTCCCTGTTTTCAAAATCCCTTAATCCATCAAAATCCCTCTTTCTTCTGAGGCTTGGAGCCTTTGGTAGGCTATTCAGCGTAAGCAGCAAATTTATGGCAAATCCAGGGAATAATTTTTTTTGAAACCCTTTTTGGGTCTCCTTACAAAAAAGACGTTCATCGCAAAAACATAAGTTGTTCACACAAAAGGATTTTCGTTATTAATTAGAAAAAATTAATAACGGTAAAAAAATTTTACCGTTAGTACTGTTAAGGTTAGGGTTTTATCTCAAGAAATTTTATACCTGCAGAAACTCACAAAAAATTTATTTAAAAAAAGCGATTGTAAAAGTTAAAAGATAATTTTTGTACATAAATTTCTGCTTGTTCATTTTGCAGACAAGAAAGCTCAGCTTATTTCAAAGTAAAAATATATTTCCTTTATTTTTACAATTATCTTTTTATACTCAAAATTCAATTAGCATTCCCCTTTTTCTGCTATAATTCAAGTATTTGAATTGAATTTATACTGAACATATTACTTTCAATGATCCTACAGTCAAACTTAAAATGATATTCAGGAAACTTCAAACTACTGTTTAAGTTCAAACCCTGTTGATAGATATAACCTATTTGCAATGAAAATGACCTTTTTTCCTCTAATGAATACACAAATATCAATAATTTCAGTAATATGTAGGAATTCAATAAACAAGCCACAATTTCAACAGAAAAATTGGATTTTTTGTGACTTGTTTGAATTCAATAAGCAAGTCACAATTCAACCATAAAAATTGGATTTTTTTTTTTTTACTTGTTTGAATTCGAGCAGAACATTTTGTTGGAAATAAAAAAGAATGCTATAGTGCAGCTTTTTCACTTGAGACACGACACCAAAAGTGCCGTTTTCAGTGCCATTTGAACTTGATGATGGTGGAATTTATATGAAAGACGTAGATACGTGCAATATCTTTTATATGAGCTATAATTCATCTGTCAACGATGGGTACCACTCTTTGAGAAATAGCACATAAAGTGCCATTTTGGTGTCATTTTGGCACTTGCAGATGGCAGATTTTATAAAAAGCACATAGATATGAGAAATAGCTTTTGAATGAGCCATTAAGAATTTCTCTATTATTTTAGCCCGCTAGACCTGTTGAAAAAAAAGAAAAAAAACAACAAAAAAATGGGAGACAGATCAGTGCTACCGATGCAAAAAAGGAATTTTCCTTGTTGTTCAGAAAGGGGGACTGTAAATTCCCTATGACTTTTCGAAATCACCATAAATTTATTTTTGCAATAAACTTTTACTTTAAGACGAATCGAAATAATAGTTAACGTTCCTGAGTCAGCGTTATGGGATTTTTTTTTTCATCAGGTAGCTGTTTTCAAAACGCGTTTTTTGACTTTTGGTTACTATGGGCTGTGGTTCGTTCTTTACTAAGTTGCAGATGCCACTGCAACCATGATACCTTGACAGGACATGCTTTAAGAAATGAGCCTAGAAAATGACTGAAAAAAAAACAACAACAGCGGATACCGATGCCGATATTCCTGATACGATACATGCAATACCAATACGCGCGATACCGATAGGCGCCATATCGATACGCCCGATACCACATACAGCCCTTCCCAAGGGACTATAGAGGGTCATTTCATCATCAAAACCATATATATTGGACCTTTGAACTATGTTAAACAAAATGGCTATCTCAAAATTTGTATAGGACTAGTTTGGGTGGAGAGGGCCTTCAGGGAGGGGGGGGGGCTATTTGCCCTTCAATGTTTTTGGTCACTTAAAAAGGGCACTTAAAAATTTAATTCCCTTTCAAATGAGCTATTAGACACCTCTCCGTGATGCTCTGGCCACCCCCTAGCCCTTCTAGAAAAAAAAGAAAGGAAAAAAAGGGAGACAAATCAGTGCTACCCATGCAAAAAAGTCATTTTCCTTGGTGTTCAAGGTGGGACTGTAATTATCCTACAAAGGTTTTAGACCATGCTGATTCCAATGGTGCACTTTTTATTTCGATTTGGCGCCATTTTCAAGGGTTTTCACTTCAGGCTCTTTTTCTAAATCGTCAAAAATTTCTTTTCGCAACAAACTTTTACTTCTAAAGTTAACCGAACTAATAACTATCATTCCTGATTCAGTGTCAGATAGCAATTTTTTTTCACTTGACAGTTTTTTTTAAACACGTTTTTCAACTTTTGATTACTATGGGCTATGGTTCGTTCTTTACTAGGTTGCAGCTGCCGCTGCAACCATGATGGGTAATACCAACTCAATTCGCTTCATTCTACTCCTCGAAGCAGTTCCCGTACACATGTCAAGGGTTATTGGCGGGTACCACAGCGTGAACAAGTTCTGTACCTCCAATCATTCCTGCGTGCCACCTCTTCGACAACAAGTGATATAACAATAGTAGTGCATAATCACTTGTGTTCAGAACATATTTAAAAGTGTGACTGTAGGGTCAAGGGCATGGGTGTTGAAAAACATTTAATGAAAGACTTTTTTGACAGCACGGCATAACCAGCTTTTGTTTAAGAGCAGATGTCTTTGGAAGAAATAATATTCCGGGTTTTATGTAGAGACTTCTTGATGAATAAACAAAACCCCCTTGTAACAAATATTTATTAATAAACTATTATAAAAGTTCTACATCTGTATACTTAAAAAAATTTACAAATACTTCCGGCTGGTTAATAATCAATATCATGCAAAATGCTTGAGTGGTATTACCCCTTAATACGTTAAGAGGTGGCCCTAGCAGATCCAAAAAAAAACCAGCTCTCTCGGTTCCGGCTGGCACCCCTCAAAATTCCCGACAGCGCCCATCGGGTTAGGCAATATTCCTACGGTTCACTACCGCGGGTTAGGAAGTACTCCTACGGTTCCCTATACTACTAAGGTCACCTTCCCCGGGGTAGGCTTTGATACTGAAGTCCATCCCCGGGTTATGTAATACTCATATGGTTCCCTATACTTCTATGGACACCACCGCCCCCTCCTTCCTTCTATATGTATTCTCTTTATAAGTTATTTAAAATGTTTTATTTTTACGCTTTTCCGTGTGATATTGACTAGCTAGCGAAAATTGAGGAATATTAAAACCAGGGGTGCCATTGGGGGGAGGGGGAGGGGAAGGGGGCCGTACCAACCCCTGATTTTCCAGAGGACCCAAGCTTCTGCCACAAAGGGTTGTTTTTACTCTGCCCAATTGTTTTGAAATTACTGTACGCCTATTAACCATTAACCTACTTGAGGTATACGAGGCAGTATCATTAGTTAGCATAAAGTCAGTAGCCTATGGCAAACTGGGTCGGGCAAGGATTGGAATTGGAGTGGCAGAATTGTTCGTGATCTTGTTGATTCAACATCTTATTTGTTTGTTATCATGAGTTTAAAAGAGCTCAAAAGTGGCAATTGGCAGCCTCCAGGAAGAAGGAGAGAGAGGCAGAAAATCAGTCTTCTCTGAGTAGACGAATTAAGGAATAGAAACCGTGTGAACCGGTTCATAAGTAAGTGCAAATTTGTGTTTCTATTCTTTTGGGTTTTCTGTGCCACTCACAGTTTCGCGGACTAAAAGAACTGAATTTGCGCGGAAAAGGATTTTCCGTGTTTTTTTTTGTTATTTATGAGCAACATGGTTCACAAACTCCCTCAAATAAGCAGGTTCTGTTGATTATTATGAGAATTGATATTGTGTAGGAAAAATCCAGGAAAAATTGAGCATACTACCTTAAAGTAGACTAAGAAGTACCATATTGCGTAGACATATAGCAAATACCATGTTATTTGCGCAGACATATAGCAAATACCATGTTATTTGCTGGGACATATAGCAAATACCATGTTATTCTAACAGACATATAGGAAATATCATGTTATTCTGCGACGCCCCCGTACAAACAGTTTTTTTTTCTGTTAATTAGTTGAATAGGACATGGTTGAACAAATCATCAAACCTACGCGATCTAATGAAGTGGAACAGAAGCTCACAAAACTGAAAAGATAAATGCAATAATTAACAATTATTGTACAGGGTCAATATGCTCTTCATCTTTGGTATTATTTGATTCATTGACTGTTTGATCAATGACAGTAACGTTTGATAGATTTTTTTTTTACGTGAAATGCTCTAGTTTCTTTTCTTAGTTTTGAAAACATTTTGGAAGAAACTAAATTTCAGTTGGGGAGGGGGGGGCCGAAATTTGGGGGGGGGGTAAAAATTTGTCTGTGAGAGGCAGCTTTACCCTCGGTACCATAGGAAAATAAGCACCGCAACCCAGCCCCTTGCCACTTACTGGCAGGGGCGAATCCAGGGAGAGGGTGCGCGCGCCAACCCATATTCTTCTTCTTCTTCTTCTTGCATGAGGGATTCAGTAGCACGAGGATTCAGTTGCATGGGAGTTCAGTTGTACAGGGTTTCGGTTATACAGGGGTTCACTTACATGGAGCGATTCAGTTGAACTAGGGGGGGATTTGCGATTTGGAGGAGATGGGATGATAGTGTACTGTATAATACAGAAGTGATATTTTGGAGCGTATTGTCAATTTAACGAGAATGCTTCACTATAAATAAGGCTATCGTGTTTTACCGAACTTTCTAGGGCAGGGGCAACTATTTAGTTTAAATAATTCTAGGAGGAATTGAGTTTTATGGATGGTATGGAAAAAATGCTACTTGTTAAATATTTGGGTAAACATACGACTGCTTTAGAGTTCAGTTAAAGGAGAGTACAGTTACACGGAGGTGTAGTGAAATGGGGTCAAGTTGCATGGGGGTTCAGTAGCACGAGGGGTTCAGTTGCATGGGGGAGTTCAGAAGCTTGGGATTCAGTTACATGAGGGGGGGGGGTTGTTACCTGATGCTTTTATTCTAACTTAACTTGTAGGAATAGGACTTCATTCCATTGGCTAAATCCGTTTATTCATCTATAATGGTAAACAAAAAGACTATTAATTCTCCGTATTCTTCTTCTTCTTCTTGCATGAGGGATTCAGTAGCACGAGGATTCAGTTGCATGGGAGTTCAGTTGTACAGGGTTTCGGTTATACTGGGGTTCACTTTCATGGAGCGATTCAGTTTAACTAGGGGGGGGGGGGGATTTGAGATATGGAAGAGAGGTGTTGATAGTTTACTGTATAATACAGAAGTTATATTTTGGAGCGTATTGTCAATTTAACGAGAATGCTTCACTATAAATAAGGCTATCGTGTTTTACCGAGCTTTCTAGGGCAGGGGCAACTATTTAGTTTAAATAATTCTAGGAGGAATTGAGTTTTATGGATGGTATGGAAAAAATGCTACTTGTTAAATATTCGGGTAAACATACGACTAACAAATCTATGATTTGGGATGTGTGGGTTGCTATTTTTTTACTTTTCTGAGCAGGATTTCTTAGCCTTTCATAGGTGTGTATGATATTTTCTTGATATAACATAGCAGTGACTACATCAGATGGTTTTGTAGTGCAGTGAGGCGTTACTAGTAGTAGTATTTTCACGTTTTTTTTTTTTGCAAGCCATTCATAATATAAATTAAATGCAATAATATATTTTATTTATAAAAAAAATCAGTTACTAAATAAGAGTGTTTTTTAGTTCATTGAATTGTTACTAGTAGTATTATTTTCTCGTTTTTTTTTTGCAAGCCATTCATACTATACCTTACGTGCATTCTGATATTTTCTTGATAAAAAATAGCCGTGACTACATGAGATGGTTTTGTGATGCAGTGAGTTGTTACTATTAGTAGCACTTTCGTGTTTTTTTTTGAAAGCCATTCATACTATAACTTAAATGCATTCAGATATTTTCTTGATAAAACATAACCATGACTACATCAGATGGTTTTGTAGTGCAGTGAGTTTTTACTAGTAGTAGTATTTTCGTGTTTTTTGCAAGCAATTCATACTATACCTTAAATGTATTCGGAGTTTCCTAAATTTGAGGGGGGCTATCACCGTCCTGAAGACGAGGTTAGGTTCTTCGCACAGTGGATACCTAAGAACATACCTGATCGTGATAAATCCATCAGACATGTTAAAAACTATTCTATATCATGGGACCATCGTTTGTGGATGTTTAAGAGTGAACTCTAAGTACTATTTTTATGTAAAAATTTGTTTTTTTTTTTTTTTTCTAAAAAAAAAAAAAAAAAAAAAAAAAATTTTTTAAAAATTAGAAATTTTTAAAATTTTTTTTTTTTTTTTTTTTTGTACATAACTTAAAATGTCAAAATATGCTTACAGTTCTAACAATTGCGCTCTGTGATTGGTCAGAGACACGATGTGACTTCCCCACCGGTATTCTAGGACCGGTTATTGACACTACCTAATCTATTGCATGTATTAAATCAGTATTTTTTACGCAGTGGAATGATAAACACATAACTCATATATTTAAAAAAAAAAGTTAAGATGGAGCTGTTTAATAAAGTGTGTTTAAATAACAAGGTTATTGTAGCACTGAATGCTTACAAAGAGAGGTATTTAAACTTTGAAACAAGTACAGGTGGTAGCACTATTGGAAATATATGCATGCATTGTCATGACAGAAAGGAATTAAATTTCTTTGGAATACCGAAAAAATTCAACTCTTGTGTTGGTGGTTATGGGAGATTGAGATCTCCGGGGACAATTGCACTCAAAGAGAATAACAACATAAAAATAATCGTTGATGATAGAGGACAACTCCTTGTTACTGGTGCAGCTAACACATTACCTACTGATACATCCGATCGTCACCTTTCGGGTATTAGCATTCAATGGAAGATCAATAAAAGAAAGGCTTACTCTTCTACTAATATCGTAAGCCATATCTTGTATACATGTCGAAACTGCTACCTATGTAAAAATAATGTGATAATAGACAGTGAAATTGCCAGAAAAATAAAAAGGGCATTGTCAGAAAATATCACGAGGGAATGTAAAGATGAATCGATGAAAAACAAACCACCAGCAAACGTTACTGCCATTGATCAAACAGTCATTGATCCAAATAATACCAAAGACGAAAAGCATATTGAACCTGTTGATGAGACACCAGTAAAAATTGTGTATGACTCAAAATGGAATAATGATTATTCTACTGATTACGAACTAAAAGAAGACAATAGCTATAATATCAAGAGAGAACATTGTGAACTATTTTATGGAACAGATTCAAAATGTCCAAAGTTAATCATTGATATTAATAATGTATCGTAATATATTTTTTGTATTAATATTCTACATAGCATTATTTCATTAAAAATATATTATGCATTACATTGTTATGTGTTCATTATTTTTAGAGTCAGCTAGCATATCAATCGCTGAGACTATATAATAAAATCTCTGATATGTAAGAAAACGAATTTGTAGAAGTATATTTTCAGACTCACTTGAAAAAATTCTTTCTTGAATTTGCCTCCTGGACAAATAAAAAAAAAAAATTTAATTCTAGAAATTATGACAAAACTCAAAGTACGAACCAAACTCTTTATTGAAGTCACATCATATATACAAAAGGAAGAAATTTAATTCAAGAAATTATCAAAAAATGTAAGTAAGTAGCAAATTCTTTCAAAAATATGTTAATACGTTTAAGCAACAAATATCTTTAAGCTTAACTCGTTTTTATTCTTTAGAATAGTTTTATGCATTTCATTAAATTATGAATAAATTGTAAGTAAGTAACAATAGCTTTCTTGAATTCGCTTTCTGGACACAATACAGATATTTAATTCAAGAAATCAAAATAAAATCGCAAGTAAGTAATAAAGTCTTTATTGTTTTCACCTATTGGATACACAATACTGAAATTTCATTCAAGAAATTATGAAGGAATTGTAAATAGGTAACACACTCATGTTACCTCATGGATACACAATGCATAAATTTAATTTAATAAATTATCAAAAATTTTAAGTAAGTAGCAAATTCTTTCTTTAATTCTACTCCTTTTTAAATAAAAAATACAGTTCATTAAATAAATTATGAAAAAATTGTAACTAAGTATCAAATTCTTTCTTGAATTCACCTGCTGGATAAACAAAAAGACATTTCGTTCGAGAAATTATGACAAAATTCCAAGTAAGTAGCAAACAATTCCAAGTAATTCAAGAAATTATGAAAAAATCGCAAGTAAGTAGCTTTTTTTTTCTCTTTATCACAAACAATTTTCACTTAGCTACGCCATGTAGAAATTTAATTCAAGAAATTATGAAAACATTCTCAGTAAGTAACAATTTCTTTCTTGAAGTCAACTCTTGGATACACACAATACGGAAATTTCATTCAAGAAATTATAAAAAAAAAATATTTGTAAGTAAGTAACAAGCTCTTTATTGATTTCACCTCTTGAATATACAGTACAGATACTTCATTCAAGAAACGTGATTAAACATGTTTTGAAACTACATGCTATTTGTATGCCTTTCCTTGGCACCTTTCCAAACGAGCGGGGATTCCCCACTGGTTCCTACACATTCCAAAAAGTGAGCAGTACGAAAACTCCACGTTTTCAACCAGACTGGTTTTTTAGGGACCAATCGGGAGAGATATGTAAAGTCGACATAGCTTTATTTCATTTTTTAAGGTTCATTTAGACGAGGTTACGTGGGCGCCCGTAACCTCGTCTTAGTGAACCTTTAAAAAAATGAAATAAAGCTATGTCGACTTTACATATCTCTCCCGATTGGTCCCTAAAAACCAGTCTGGTTGAAAACGTGGAGTTTTCGTACTGCTCACTTTTGCAATGTGTAGGAACCAGTGGGGAATCCCCGCTCGTTTGGAAAGGTGCCAAGAAAGGCATACAAATAGCATGTAGTTTCAAAACGTGTTTAATCACGTTTCTTGAATGAAGTATCTGTACTGTATATTCAAGAGGTGAAATCAATAAAGGGCTTGTTACTTACTTACAAATTTTTTTTATAATTTCTTGAATGAAATTTCCGTATTGTGTGTATCCAAGAGTTGACTTCACGAAAGAAATTGTTACTTACTGAGAATGTTTTCATATTTTCGTGAATTAAATTTCTACATCGCGTAGCTAAGTGAAAATTGTTTGTGATAAAGAGAAAAAAAGCTACTTACTTGTGATTTTTTCATAATTTCTTGAATTTAATTTCTACGTCGTATATCTAACTCGTGAAAGCAATAAAGTTTGTTACTTACTTAGAATTTTGTCATAATTTCTTGAACGAAATGTTTTTTTGTTTATCCAACAGGTGAATTCAAGAAAGAATTTTGGGTATCCAAGAATTGACTTCAAGAAAGAAATTGTTACTTACTGAGAATTTTTCAATAATTTCTTGAATTAAATTTCTATATCATTTAGCTAAGTGAAAATTGTTTGTGATAAAGAGAAAAACAAAAGTTACTTACTTGCGATTTTTTCATAATTTCTTGAATGAAAAATCTGTACTGTATATCCAAGAGGTGAAATCAATAAAGAGTTTGTTACTTACTTCCAAATATTTTCATAATTTCTTGAATGAAATTTCCGTATTGTGTATTCAAGAGATGACTTCAAGAAAGAAATTGTTACTTACTGAGAATTTTTTAATAATTTCTTGAATCAAATTTCTACATGGTGTATCTAAGTCATGAAATTCTTGAAAGAAATTTCCGTATTTTGTATCTATGAGTTTACTTCAAGAAAGAAATTGTTACTTACTGAGTATTTTTTCCTAATTTCTTGAATTAAATTTCTACATCGTGTAGCTAATTGAAAATTGTTTTTGATAAAGAGAAAAAAAAGTTACTTACTTGTGGTTTTTTCATAATTTATTGAATGAAGTATCAGAATACTGTATATCCAAGAGGTGAAAACAAAAAGAGTTTGTTACTTACACTTACAAATATTTTCATAATTTCTTGAATGAAATTTCCGTATTGTGTATCCAAGAGTTGACTTCAAGAAAGAATTTTTTTTTTTTCATAATTTCTTAAATGAAATTTCCGTATTGTGTATCCAAGAGTTGACTTCAAGAAAGAAATTGTTACTTACTGAGAATTTTTTCATAATTTCTTGAATTAAATTTCTACATCGTGTATCTAGGTCATGAAAACAATAAAGAGTTTGCTACTTACTTGGAATTTTGTCATAATTTCTCGAACGAAATGTCTTTTTGTTTATCCAGCAGGTGAATTCAAGAAAGAATTTGCTACTTACTTACAATTTTTTCATAATTTCTTTAATGAACTGTCTTTTTTATTTACCCAGTAGTCGAATTCAAGAAAGAATTTGCTACTTACTTAAAATTTTTGATAATTTCTTAAATGTAATTTCTGAATTGTGTGTACATGAGATAACATGAGTGTGTTAACTATTTAGAATTCCTTCATAATTTCATGAATGAAATTTCAGTATTGTGTGTCCAATAGGTGAAAACAATAAATACTTTATTACTTACTTGCGATTTTATTATGATTTCTTGAATTAAATATCTGTATTGTGCCCAGAAAGCGAATTCAAGAAAGTTATTGTTACTTACTTACAATTTCTTCATAATTTAATGAAATGAATAAAACTATTCTAAAGAATAAAGACGAGTTAAGCTTAAAGATATTTATTGCTTAAACGTATTAACATATTTTTGAAAGAATTTGCTACTTACTTACAATTTTTGATAATTTCTTAAATTAAATTTCTTCATTGTGTATCCATGAGGTAAATTCAGGAAAGAGTTTGTTGGTTACTTAGAGTTTAGTCATAAATTCTTGAATGAAATGTCTTTTTTTTTTATTTATCAAGGAGGCGAATTCAAGAAAGAATTTGTTCCCATGTGTCTGACAATAGATGTATACAAATTACTTTTATTACAACTCCGACGTTTTATTAGACATTCTAAATGTTTGATATGATAGCTTACTCTAAAAATAATGAACACATAACAATGTAATGCATAATATATTTTTAATGAAATAATGCTATGTAGAATATTAATACAAAAAATATATTATGATACATTATTAATATCAATGATTAACTTTGGACATTTTGAATATGTTCCATAAAATAGTTCACCATGTTCTCTCTTGATATTATAGCTATTGTCTTCTCTTAGTTCGTAATCAGTAGAATAATCATTATTCCATTTTGAGTCATACACAATTTTTACTGGTGTCTCATCAACAGGTTCAATATGCTTTTCGTCTTTGGTATTATTTGGATCAATGACTGTTTGATCAATGGCAGTAACGTTTGCTGGTGCTTTGTTTTTCATCGATTCATCTTTATAGTCCATCGTGATATTTTCTGACAATGCCCTTTTTATTTTTCTGGCAATTTCACTGTCTATTATCACATTATTTTTACATAGGTAGCAGTTTCGACATGTATACAAGATATGGCTTACGATATTAGTAGAAGAGTAAGCCTTTCTTTTATTGATCTTCCATTGAATGCTAATACCCGAAAGGTGACGATTGGATGTATCAGTAGGTAATGTGTTACCTTCAACAGTAGCAAGGAGTTTTCCTCTATCATCAATGATTGTTTTTATGTTGTCATTCTCTTTGAGTGCAATCATCTCTGGAGATCTCAATCTCGCATAACCACCAACATAAGAGTTGAATTGTTTCGGTATTCCAAAGAAATTTAATTCCTTACTGTCATGACAATGCATGCATAAATTTCCAATAGTGCTACCCCCTGTACTTGTTTCAAAGTTTAAATACTTCTCTTTGTCATCATTCAATGATAAAATAACCTTTTTTTTTAAACACACTTTATTAGAATGCTCCATCTTCACTGTTTTTTTTTTTTAAGATATAAATTTTGGGTTTATAATTCAAATGCGTAAAAAATACTTATTTAATACATGCAACATCTTAGGTAGTGTCAAAAACCGGTCATAAACTAGCGAGGAGGACGTCACATCGTGTCTCTGACCAATCACAGAGCGCAATTGTTAGAACTGTAAGAATATTTTGACATTTTAAGTTATGTACAAAAATAAAAAAATAAATAAAGTAGAAAAATTTCGAAGTTTTAAAAAAGTTTTTTTTTTTTTTTTTTTTTTTTTTTTTGAGGCTGAAAAAAAAACAACAACAAATTTTTACATAAAAATAGTACTTAGAGTTCACTCTTAAACATCCACAAACGATGGTCCCATGATATAGAATAGTTTTTAACATGTCTTATGGATTTATCATGATCAGGTATGTTCTTAGGTATCCACTGTGCGAAGAACCTAACCTCGTCTTCAGGACGGTGATAACCCCCCTCAAATTTAGGACACTCCGAATGCATTTAAGGTATAGTATGAATTGCTTGCAAAAAACACGAAAATACTACTACTAGTAACAACTCACTGCACTACAAAACCATATGATGTAGTCATGGTTATGTTTTATCAAGAAAACATCTGAATGCATTTAAGGTATAGTATGAATGGCTTGCAAAACAAACACGAAAGTGCTACTACTAGTAACAACTCACTGCATCACAAAACCATCTGATGTAGTCACGGCTTATGTTTGATCAAGAAAATATAAGAATGAACTTAAGTTATAGTATTAATGGCTTGCAAAAAAAAAACGCTAAAATACTACAACTAGTAACAACTAACTGCACAACAAAACCATAGTATGTAGTCACGGATATGTTTTATAAATAAAAAATCTGAATGCATTTAAGATATAGTATTAATTGATTGAAAAAAACACGAAAAAACTACTACTAGTAACGACTCACTGCACTACAAAACCATCTGATGTAGTCACTGCTATGTTATATCAAGAAAATATCATACACACCTATGAAAGGCTAAGAAATCCAGCTCAGAAAAGTAAAAAAATAGCAACCCACACATCCCAAATTATAGATTTCTTAGTCGTATGTTTACCCGAATATTTAACAAGTAGCATTTTTTCCATACCATCCATAAAACTCAATTCCTCCTAGAATTATTTAAACTAAATAGTTACCCCTGCCCTAGAAAGTTCTGTAAAACACGATAGCATTGTTTATAGTGAAGCATTCTCTTTAAATTGACAAGACGGTCCAAACTCTCAATTATGTTTTATACATTCCATTCTCTTCCCCTCTCCTCACTCTTACGAATAACCCCCCCGCGGTCCCCTGACGCACGGCCTGGAAGGGACCCCCGGGATTAAGAACCACCGGGCCCACAAAACTCCCCTGCACCTGACTCCTCGTGCTACTGAATCCCACATGCAAGAAGAAGAAGAAGAATACGGAGAATTAATAGTCTTTTTGTTCAACATTATAGATGAATAAACGGATTTAGCCAATGGAATGAAGTCCTATTCCTAAAAGTTAAGTTAGAATAAAAGAATCAGGTAACAACCCCCCCCCTCATGTAACTGAATCCCAAGCTTCTGAACTCCTCCATGCAACTGAACTCCTCGTGCTACTGAACCCCCATGCAACTTGACCCCAGTTTACTAAACCTCCGTGTAACTGTACTCTCCTTTAACTGAACTCTCACGCAGTCGTATGTTTACCCAACTATTTAACAAGTACCATTTTTCCATACCATCCATAAAACTCAATTCCTCCTAGAATTATTTAAACTAAATAGTTACCCCTGCCCTAGAAAGTTCGGTAAAACATGATAGCCTTATTTATAGCGAAGCATTCTCGTTAAATTGACAATACGCTCCAAAATATCACTTCTGTATTATACAGTAGACTATCATCCCATATCCTCCATATTGCAAATCCCCCCCCCGCGTTCCACGGAATCGCGCCCGGGCAGTGACCCCCTGTATAACCGAAACCCTGTCCAACTAAACTCCCATGCAACTGACTCCTCGTGCTACTGAATCCCTCATGCAAGAAGAAGAAGAAGAAGAATATGGGTTGGCGCGCGCACCCTCTCCCTTGTTTCACCCCTGCCAGTATCGGGAAAGGGGCGGGTCCCTGGAGAGTAAGGGACTAGTGTAAATAGGGGAAAGCGGCCTAGCTACTACCAAATTTTCACCTCAGCCAAAATTTTGCCCCCCCCCCAAATGGTATTTAGTTTGTTCACAAATGTTTTCGTACTTAAGAAAAGAAACTAGAGCATTTCACGTAAAAAAAATCTATCAAACGTTACTGTCATTGATCAAACAGTCAATGAATCAAATAATACCAAAGATGAAAAGCATATTGACCCTGTCCAATAATTGTTAATTATTACATTTATCTTTTCAGTTTGGTGAGCTTCTGTTCCACTTCATTAGATCAAGTAGGTTTGATGATTTGTTCAACCATGTCCTATTCAACTAATTAACAGAAAAAAAAACTGTTTGTACGGGGGCGTCGCAGAATAACATGATATTTCCTATATGTCTGTTAGAATAACATGGTATTTGCTATATGTCCCAGCAAATAACATGGTATTTGCTATATGTCTACGCAAATAACATGGTATTTGCTATATGTCTACGCAATATGGTACTTCTTAGTCTACTCCTTAAAAAAAGCAGCATTCAAAAAAATTTCAGACACCTGGTATTAATGTTAATGCAACAATAGTCTGATTAGACATGTACCCAAAGTAAAGAGATTTTTGGGGCTTTACTAATTGAAATGCACAGTTATCCTTAAGAAAAAAAACTGTATTTGGAAAACAAATTAAGTAAAGCTTTATGTTTAAGGTAATATTTTTAGGACTGATTGGAAAGGAGTGGGGGAGAAAGGGGGGCAAAATTATTTAACTTGGTCAATTAAATTTAATAATAAACTTACTCAAATTATTTGCCTTGCTCAAATTATCAACTAATCTTATATTACACATTCCTTATTATTTTTCCCGAGGCGGGGATACTTAAGGCTTTTCCGAGGAGAAAGTGGGAGCAAAGGTAAAATAATAAACATTATGTCTTGTGAAAAAGTGTCAAATTTAACCGAAAGCTACAAAATGTTCACATTTTTAAGGTTTTCTATGAGGGGTGGAGCCAAACCTATGGTTATACATGTGGAGTCAGGTGCTTTGTCAAATGTGGAGTTGGCTCTATATATTGAGACACTGGTCAAATATATGGAATCAAATAAGTCAGAATGGCATTAAATAAGGATCTGATAAAAGGAGCTGAACAAGATCTTAACAAAAAAAGAGGTTAGTGTTGGATTGTGAAATAGTTTTCCGGCAAAAGGAATTTGATTCTTATAGAATTCACTGAAGTGAATTTTGTTTCTATTAAGCAACCCCTTAAGCTTAGCAGATGTGGTTTCCTTTGGTTTTTTTCTTTTTTTGTATAGCGTCTTTTCATTTTTTTATTTTACTTTCAAGGTAAAAAAATTCAGTTTTGTGTGTGTTTTTTTTTTTGGTACAAGAATAGTATCTCTTTTGAACTAAAGTTACAAATTTCGGTGCTCAAAAATTTTAAAGTTATGAAAAAACTCAATGCTTAATGCCAATTTGGGGCACAGGAGCTTCAATAAAGTAATCTAGAAGACAAGATAGAATCTCCATTAAAATATTTACTTTCTAAAACCGTTATTCTAATAAAACAGAAGGTTTATATACAAGAAATCAGGAGAAAAATCTCCATTGACGAACTACCTTCACCTCATCCCCCCCCCGCAAGGCTAAGTAATAAGAATTGTACGTCTAGTATTAAATATTCATTATCGAATTCTTAACGTTCGTACTAACGAATAAATATTTAATTACTATTTCAGTAGGTTTTTATTCCCTTAATTAAGAGTTTCGCCCATTTTTTTTCTATCGTGAGCATCCAGTGCTCAAGTCGACGTTGCTTGATTCTGTACTAATAAGTGGCACAGAAAACCGCATTGAGTAGTACACCGTATGAAGAGTTATAGAACTACGTCAAACATTTTTTTTTATATCTTGGTTGCTGTTCATTAGTCAGATACTCCCTTGTTCAAGTCGGGGAAAATGCGTCGCTAGCTATTTAGACCACAAACAAGCCAGCTTAGGCAAAAACGTATACCAGTTTATCGATGTCTGTGACTAATGGGCTAGACACACTTAGCTGATCTCTTGCACCGATTTCAGCAAGGGTGTATTCCAGGTCGAGTGATCATAATTAACGATGCTGAGAGGCGGGGCTTATTGACGATTTTCGGTGATTAATCATCATTAATTACGTTCTATACAAGGAATGTGCTAGGGCTTTAGAGCTTTAGGCATGTAATTAATCGTATTTAATGATTACCGTAAATTAATCGTAATTAAAGACGATTTATTACTGAAAACTTCACTAATCCCCGCCTCTTAGCATCGTTAATTATAATCACTCGACGTGGAATACACCCTTGCTGAAATTGGTTACCGAAATCAGCTACGTGTGCTTAGCCCTTAATTGCAGTAGAGAGGGCATAATGGCTCCTGATTACACATAATTTATGCATGTTTTTATGGTTTTTGTCACTGAGAATGAAAAAACAAGATTTTTCTCACTTGAAAAAACATGGGTTTTCTCACTTTTATGGATGCTTCTTGGATGGTTATGAGTGTTTGTAAATTTATTTGCTGTTGTTCATGGATGTCAACAACAATTTAGGCATGTTTTTATGGTTTTTGTCAGTGAGAATGAAAAAAAAGGATTTTTCTCACTTTGATGTATTTTCATGGTTTAATGGGGTCAATGACACCTCTTTCAAGGTCAATTTATTTGTCGTTCGTCCAGGTGTAATGACACTGGGGTGCAGTTTGCACATGCGCATTGACGGTGGGGAGGGATGTATTGATCTAGGACTCGAGGGGGAAGTGGATTTTAAAAAATTGATTGCGTAACCGAGGTGGAAGTGGATTTCCCAGAAATTGATTGCGTAATCGACTAGGACAAGTGAATTTCCGAGAAATTGATTTACATAATCGGTAGGGGAATGTATTGATCCGATAACGGGAAAAAGGATCACGTGTCTCCTTCTAAGCCAATCAGGGGGCCGGTTACATAAGGTTTCTCATTACATCACAATTTATGCATGTTTTATGGTTTTTGTCACTAAAAATGAAAACCAGGATTTTTCTCTTTTTGGTGTATTTTCATGGTTAGATTTCTGAGAAATTGATTTGCATAATCGAGGGGAATTATTGATTCACGAAAGGGGAATTTAGAAACAATTATGGCTTCTTTGGTCTTTAGGTCTGAGGGATAAATGGTCTTTAGGTCACAGAGATAAATTAATATTCTATTTTTAAATATGACTTCTTTGATCTTTAGTGTCAGGAATTAGAAATGAAATCACTTGTTATCTTGGAATTATGCGGGAGTCTAAAGAGATAGAAAAATCCTTTTTTAAATACGGCTTCTATAATCTTTAGGTCACAGAGATAAATTAATATTCTATCGAAACCATAATAGTGTAGCTAGGAACACCTACAAGATGAAGATATTAACGCGGAAAATGGTTTCCTAGGAATTTCAAATGTGACAGCGCAGGGATGCCAAAGCAAAAGGAACACGCAGAAATTACTTTTAGGGGATTATTTGGGCGAAACCGTTCGAGACATTTTAGAAGATGATTTAAGCAAAACCGTTTGAGGCATTTTAGAAGATGATTTAGAAGATGATTTGAGGGTGAAACTCTGTGGTCATTATAATACATAAGTTCCATTTGAACAGTCTTGTGAGGTCCGCTACCCCAACAACCCCCTACCCCAACCCCAAAGGGCCCCCACACCCCTACCCCAACCCCGAAGGAACCCTCCGGCCCCGAAGGAACCCCCCGGCCCCAAAGACCCCCGGGCCCCCAAAGGCCCCCCGGTCCCCAAACGGCCCCCGGGCTCCCAAAGGGCACCTGAGCCCCCAAAGGTATCCCGGGCCCCCAAAGGCCCCTCCGGCCTCCAAAGGCCCCCCGGCACCCCCAAAGGGCCCCCCTATTTTTTAATACTTTTTTATGTGCACTTGAGACATAGAACGGTCCCCCACATTTCAAAAGGCTTTATTATATCTTTTCAGAACAAGTTCCTTTCCTAATATTCCCTCCTAAACCCATTTTACAAGTTGATGTACTCATCCTTTCCACCACAACTTTACCTTACGACTTTTTCAATGCCCCAACGCCAAGCAAAACTGTTCAAACGGATTTTTTATGTTATTTCAGACCAAGTTTTTTTCGTAATATCCCTCTTAAGTCAATTTTACAACTTGAAGTACTCATACTTTTCACCCAAAAATTTATTTCATGTCTTTTTGAATATCCCATCACAAAGCAATACTTTCAAAAGGCTTTTTCATATATGTTCATAATAAAAATCAAATGTTATTCGTAAAACCACATGTATTTTAAATGTCTGCATCAAAGTAACTACGATCTTCTTTAATACCACCAAATGTTTACTGAACACACACAAATTTCTCTTAGAAATAATATTTTTCATCAACGATAGCACTTTTTCTGTTCGAACTAGCAAGTTTTCTGACAAAGATACAAAATTTTTTCTTAGAAGTAACATTTTTTTATTGTGATAACAACATTTCTGTCAGAAGTAGTAAGTTTTGCTTAACACTAACAAACCTTCTCATCAAAGTAAAGACATTTTACCTTAATACTAACATACTTTTACTGAACAAACACAAATTCCTCTTAGAAATAATATTTTTCGTCAGTGATAACACTTTTTCTGTTCGAACTAGCAAGTTTTCTACCAAAGATACCAATTTTTTTTAGAAGTAACATTTTTTTGACTGTGATAACAACTTTTCCGTCAGAAGTAGCAAGTTTTGCTTAACACTAACAAACCTTCTCATCAAAGTAACGACATTTTACCTTAATACAAACAGACTTTTACTGAACACACACCAATTTCTCTTAG
Organism: Artemia sp. Qi Xiang Cuo; assembly: GCF_049724085.1. NCBI lineage: Eukaryota > Metazoa > Arthropoda > Branchiopoda > Anostraca > Artemiidae > Artemia > Artemia sp. Qi Xiang Cuo. Next base: position 50,507,173 of record NC_142798.1, on the reverse strand, counting down.
AAATAATATTTTTCGTCAGTGATAACACTTTTTCTGTTCGAACTAGCAAGTTTTCTACCAAAGATGCCAAATGTTTCTTAGAAGTAGCATTTTTGATTATGATAAAAACTTTTCTGTCAGAAGAAGCAAGTTTTGCTTAACACTAGCAAACCTTCTCATCAAAGTAACGACATTTTACCTTAAAACTAACTTACTTTTACTGAATACACACAAATTTCTCTTAGAAATAATATTTTTCATCAGTGATAATACTTTTTCTGTTTGAACTTGCAACTTTTCTACCAAAGATACCAAATTCTTTTTTGAAGCAACATTTTTTGATTGTGATGACAACTTTTCTGTCAGAAGTAGCAAGTTTTGCTTAACACTAACAAAACTTTTCATCAAAGTAACAATATTTTACCTAAAACTAACTTACTTTTACTGAACACACACAAATTTCTCTTACAAATAATATTTCTCATCAGTAATAACACATTTTCAGTTCGAAATAGCAAGTTTTCTACCAAATATACCCAATTTTTTCTAAGAACTAACATTTTTTTATTGTGATAACAACTTATCTGTCAGAAGTAGCAAGTTTTGCTTAACACTAACAAACCTTCTCATCAAAGTAACGACATTGTACCTTAATACTCACATACTTTTACTGAACACACACAAATTTCTCTTAGAAATAATATTTTTTCATCAGTGATAACACTTTTTCGGTTCGAACTAGCAATTTTTCTGTCAAAGATACCAAATTTTTTCTCAGAATTAACAATTTTTTGATTGTGGTAACAATTTTTCTGTCAGAAGTAGCAAGTTCTGCTTAACACTAACAAACCTTCTCATCAAAGTAACGACATTTTACCTTAATACTAACATACTTTTAATCAACACACACAAATTTCTCTTAAAAATAACACTTGTCGTTAATGATAAAACGTTTTCTGTTTGAAATAGCAAGTTTTCTATCAAAGATAACAAATTTTTTCTTAGAAGTGACATTTTTTTTATTGTGACAACAACTTTTCCGTCAGAAGTAGAAAGTTTTGCTTAATACTAACAAACCTTCTCATCAAAGTAACGACATTTTACCTTAAAACTAACATACTTTTACTGAACACACACAATTTTCTCTTAGAAATAATATTTTTCATCAGTGATAACACTTTTTCTGTTCGAACTAGCAAGTTTTCTACCAAAGATACCAACTTTTGTCTTAGAAGTAACATTTTTTGATTGTGATAACAACTATTTTGTCAGAAGCAGCAAGTTTTGCTTAACACTAACAAACATTCTCATCAAAGTAACGACATTTTACCATAATACTAACTTACTTTTACTGAACACACACAAATATCTCTTAAAAATAATATTTTTCATCAGTGATAACACTTTTTCGGTTCGAACAAGCAACTTTTCTACAAAAGATACCAAATTTTTTTTTTGAAGTAAAATTTTTTGATTGTGATAACAACTTTTCTGTCAGAAGTAGCAAGTTTTGCTTAACACTAACTAACCTTCTCACCAAAGTAACGACATTTTACCTTAAAACTAACTTACTTTGACTGAACACACACAAATTTCTCTTAGAAATAATATTTTTCATCAGTGATAACACTTTTTTCTGTTCGAACTAGCAAGTTTTCTACCAAAGATACCAAATTTTTTTTTAGAAGTAACATTTTTTGACTGTGATAACAACTTTTCTGTCAGAAGTAGCAAGTTTTGCTTACCACTAACAAGAATTCTCATCAAAGTAACGACAATTTACCTTAATACTAACATACTTTTACTGAACACACACAAATTTCTCTTAGAAATAATATTTTTCATCAGTGATAACACTTTTTCTGTTCGAACTAGCAACTTTTCTACCAAAGTTGCCAAATTTTTTCTTTGAAGTAACAGTTTTTGATTGTGATTACACTTTTCTGTCAGAAGTAGCAAGTTTTGCTTAACACTAACAAATTTTCTCATCAAAGTAACAATATTTTACCTTAAAACTAACATACTTTTACTGAACACACTAAAATTTCTCTTAGAAATAATATTTTTCATCAGTGATAACACTTTTTCTGTTCGAACTAGCAAGTTTTCTGTCAAAGATACCAAATTTTTTCGTAGAATTAACATTTTTTGATTGTGATAACAACTTTTCTGTCAGAAGTAGCAAGTTTTGCTTAACACTAAAAAACCTTCTCACCAAAGTAACGACTTTTTACCTTAAAACTAACTTACTTTTACTGAACACACACAAATATATCTTAGAAATAATATTTTTCATCAATGATAACACTTTTTCTGTTCGAACAAGCAACTTTTCTACAAAAGATACCAAATTTTTTCTTAGAATTAATATTTTTTTATTGTGATAACAACTATTCTGTCAGAAGTAGCAAGTTTTGCTTAACACTAACAAACATTCTCATCAAAGTAACGGCATTCTACCTTAATACTAACATACTTTTACTGAACACACACAAATTTCTCTTAGAAATAATATTTTTCATCAGTGATAACACTTTTTCTGTTCGAACTAGCAAGTTTTCTACCAAAGATACCAAATTTTTTTTTGGAAGTAACATTTTTTGATTGTGATAACAACTTTTCTGTCAGAAGTAGCAAGTTTTGCTTAACACTAACAAACCTTCTCATCAAAGTAACAACATTTTACCTTAAAACTAACTTACTTTTACTGAACACACACAAATTTCTCTTAGAAATAATATTTTCCGTCAGTGATAACACTTTTTCTGTTCGAACTAGCAACTTTTCTACCAAAGATACCAAATTTTTTTTTGAAGTAACATTTTTTGATTGTGATAACTTTTCTGTCAGAAGTAGCAAGTTTTGCTTAACACTAACAAACATTCTCATCAAAGTAACAACATTTTACCTTAAAACTAACTTACTTTCACTGAACACACACAAATTTCTCTTAGAAATAATATTTTTCATCAATGATAACACTTTTTTCTGTTCGAAATAGCAAGTTTTCTACCAAAGATACCAAATTTTTTCTTAGAAGTAACATTTTTTGACTGTGATAACAACTTTTCTGTCAGAAGTAGCAAGTTTTGCTTACCACTAACAAGAATTCTCATCAAAGTAACGACAATTTACCTTAATACTAACATACTTTTACTGAACACACACAAATTTCTCTTAGAAATAATATTTTTCATCAGTGATAACACTTTTTCTGTTCGAACTAGCAACTTTTCTACCAAAGTTGCCAAATTTTTTCTTTGAAGTAACAGTTTTTGATTGTGATTACACTTTTCTGTCAGAAGTAGCAAGTTTTGCTTAGCACTAACAAATATTCTCATCAAAGTAACAATATTTTACCTTAAAACTAACATACTTTTACTGAACACACTTAATTTCTCTTAGAAATAATATTTTTCATCAGTGATAACACTTTTTCTGTTCGAACTAGCAAGTTTTCTGTCAAAGATACCAAATTTTTTCTTAGAAGTAACATTTTTTATTGTGGTAAAAACTTTTCTGTCAGAAGTAGCAAGTTTTGCTTAACACTAAAAAACCTTCTCACCAAAGTAACGACATTTTACCTTAAAACTAACTTACTTTTACTGAACACACACAAATATCTCTTAGAAATAATATTTTTCATCACTGATAACACTTTTTCTGTTCGAACAAGCAACTTTTCTACAAAAGATACCAAATTTTTTCTTAGAATTAACATTTTTTTATTGTGATAACAACTTTTCTGTCAGAAGTAGCAAGTTTTGCTTAACACTAACAAACATTCTCATCAAAGTAACGGCATTTTACCTTAATACTAACATACTTTTACTGAACTCACACAAATTCCTCTTAGAAATAATATTTTTCGTCAATGATAACACTTTTTCTGTTCGAACTAGCAAATTTTCTACCAAAGATACCAATTTTTTTCTTAGAAGTAATGTTTTGATTGTGATAACAACTTTTCTGTCAGAAGTAGCAAGTTTTGCTTAAAACTAACAAACATTCTCATCAAAGTAATGATGTTTTACCTTAAAACTAACTTACTTTTACTGAACACACTCAAATTTCTCTTAGAAATATTATTTTTCGTCAGTGATAAGACGTCTTCGGTTAGAACTAGCCAGTTTCTGCCAAAGATCCCAAATTATTTCTTATAAATAACATTTTTTATTCTGATAACAACTTTTCTGTCTGAAGTAGCAAGTTTTGAATTGAAGCTATCAAGTATTTTTCAATAGGTTGCATAGGTTGCATCAAGACGCTGGGTAATTGTAGACAGAGAAAAGCCAAGGCAGATAGTCCAATTAATTGAGAGGCAAATGTTTAAATGGCTGGGGCAGGGGTAAATGGCAGGAGTATGCATGACTCTCTTATTGGACACATACTTGTCACATAGTTTTCAAGGGCTTTCACTTCAGGCTCTTTTTCTAAATTGCCAAAAATTTCTTTTCGCGACAAACTTTTACTTCTAAAGTTAACCGAAATAATAGCTATCATTCCTGATTCAGTGTCAAATAGCAGTTTTTTTCACTAGACAGTTTTTTTTAAACACGTTTTTCAACTGTTGATTACTATGGGCTATGGTTTGTTCTTTACTAGGTTACAGTTGCCGCTGCAACCATGATGGGTAATACCAACTCAATTCGCTTCATTCTACTCCTCGAAGCAGTTCCCGTACACATGTCAAGGGTTATTGGCGGGTGCCACAGCTTGAACAAGTTCTGTACCTCCAATCATTCCTGCGTGCCACCTCTTCGACAACAAGTGATATAATAATAGTAGTGCATAATCACTTGTGTTCAGAACATATTTAAAAGTGTGACTGTAGGGTCAAGGGCATGGGTGTTGAAATAACATTTAATGAAAGACTTTTTTGACAGCACGGCATAACCAGCTTTTGTTTAAGAGCAGATGTCTTTGGAAGAAATAATATTCCGGGTTTTATTTAGAGACTTCTTGATGAATAAACAAAACCCCCTTGTAACAAATATTTATTAATAAACTACTATAAAAGTTCTACATCTGTATACTTAAAAAAATTTACAAATACTTCCGGCTGGTTCATAATCAATATTATGCAAAATGCTTGAGTGGTATTACCCCTTAATACGTTAAGAGGTGGCCCTAGCAGATCCAAAAAAAACCAGCTCTTTACGGGTCCGGCTGGTACCCCTCAATATTCCCGACAGCGCCCATCGGGTTAGGCAATATTCCTACGGTTCACTACCGCGGGTTAGGAAGTACTCCTACGGTTCCCTATACTACTAAGGCCTCCTTCCCTGGGGTAGGCATTGATACTGAAGTCCATCCCCGGGTTATGTAATACTTATATGGTTCCTTATACTTCTATGGACACCACCGCCCCCTCCCTCCTTCTATATGTATTCTCTTTATAAGTTATTTAAAATATTTTATTTTTACGCTTTTCCGTGTGATATTGACTATCTAGCGAAAATTGCTGAATATTAAAACCAGGGGCGCCATTGGGGGGAGGGGTGAGGGGCAGGGGGGGCGGTACCAAACCCTGATTTTCCAGGAGACCCAAGCTTCTGCCACAAAGGGTTGTTTGTACTCTGTCCAATTGTTTTGAAATTACTGTACGCCTATTAACCATTAACCTACTTGAGGTATGCGAGGCAGTATCATTAGTTAGCATAAAGTCAGTAGCCTATGGCAAACATCTTATTCAACATCTTATTTGTTTGTTATCATGAGTTTTTAAAGAGCTCAAAAGTGGCAATTGGCAGCCTCCAGGAAGAAGGAGAGAGAGGCAGAAAATCAGTCTTCTCTGAGTAGACGAATTAAGGAATAGAATCCGTGTGAACCATTTCAGCAAGTAAGTGTAAATTTGTGTTTCTGTTCTTTTGGGTTTCAATTTGCTGTTCCACTCACAGTTTCGGGGACTAAAAGAACTGAATTTCCCCGGAAAAAGGTTTTCCTTGGTTTTTTGTCATTTATGAGCAACATGGTTCACAAACTCCCTCAAATAAGCAGGTTCTGTTGATTATTATGAAAATTGATATTGTGTAGGAAAAATCCAGGGAAAATTGAGCATACTACCTTAAAAAAGCAGCATTCAGAAAATTTCAAACACCTGGTATTAATGTTAATGCAACAATAGTCTGATTAGACATGTACCCAAAGTAAAGAGATTTTTGGGGCTTTACTAATTGAAATGCACAGTTATCCTTAAGAAAAAAAACTGTATTTGGAAAACAAATTAAGTAATGCTTTATGTTTAAGGTAATATTTTTAGGACTTTTTGGAAAGGAGTGGGGGAGAAAGGGGGGCAAAATTATTTAACTTGGTCAATTAAATTTAATAATAAACTTACTCAAATTATTTGCCTTGCTCAAATTATCAACTAATCTTATATTACACATTCTTTATGTATTTTTTTCCGAGGCGGGGATACTTAAGGTTTTTTCTAGGAGAAAGTGGGAACAAAGGTAAAATAATAAACATTATGTCTTGTGAAAAAGTGTCAAATTTAACCGAAAGCTACAAAATGTTCACATTTTTAAGGTTTTCTATGAGGGGTGGAGCCAAACCTATGGTTATACATGTGGAGTCAGGTGCTTTGTCAAATGTGGAGTTGGCTCTATATATTGAGACACTGGTCAAATATATGGAATCAAATAAGTCAGAATGGCATTAAATAAGGATCTGATAAAAGGAGCTGAACAAGATCTTACCAAAAAAAGAGGTTAGTGTTGGATTGTGAAATAGTTTTCCGGCAAAAGGAATTGGATTTTTAGAGAATTCACTGAATTGAATTTTTTTTTCTTCTATTAAGCAACCCCTTCAGTTTAGCAGATGTGGTTTCCTTTGGTTTTTTTCTTTTTTTGTATAGCGTCTTTTCATCTTTTTATTTTACGTTCAAGGTAAAAAAAAAATTCAGTTTTGTGTGTGTTTTTTTTTTTGGTACAAGAATAGTATCTCTTTTGAACTAAAGTTACAAATTTCGGTGCTCAAAATATTTAAAGGTATGAAAAAACTTAATGCTTAATGCTAATTTGGGGCAAAGGAGCTTCAATAAAGTAATCTAGAAGACAAGATAGAATCTCCATTTAAAGAGGGCACCAGTAAAATATTTACTTTCTAAAACCGTTATTCTAATAAAACAGAAGGTTTATATACAAGAAATCAGGAGAAAAATCTCAATTGACAAACTACCTTCACCTCATCCCCCCCCCAAGCTAAGTAATAAGAATTGTACATCTAGTATTAAATATTCATTATCGAATTCTTAACGTTCGTACTAACGAATAAATATTCAATTACTATTTCAGTAGGTTTTTATTCCCTTAATTAAGAGTTTCGCCCATTTTTTTCTATCGTGAGCATCCAGTGCTCAAGTCGACGTTGCTCGATTCTGTACTAATAAGTGGCACAGAAAACCACATTGAGTAGTACACCGTATGAAGAGTTATAGAACTACGTCAAACATTTTTTTTTATATCTTGGTCGCTGTTCATTAGTCAGATACTCCCTTGTTCAAGTCGGGGAAAATGCGTCGCTAGCTATTTAGACCACAAACAAGCCAGCTTAGGCAAATTCGTATACCAGTTTATCGATGTCTGTGACTAATGGGCTAGACACGCTTAGCTGATTTCGGGCACCGATTTCAGCAAGGGTGTATTCCAGGTCGAGTGATCATAATTAACGATGCTGAGAGGCGGGGCTTATTGACAATTTTCGGTGATTAATCATCATTAATTACGTTCTAGACAAGGAATGTGCTAGGGCTTTAGAGCTTTAGGCATGCAATTAATCGTATTTAATGATTACCGTAAATTAATCGTACTTAAAGACGATTAATTACTGAAAACGTCACTAATCCCCGCCTCTTAGCATCGTTAATTATAATCACTCGACGTGGAATACACCCTTGCTGAAATTGGTTACCGAAATCAGCTACGTGTGCCTAGCCCTTAATTGCAGTAGAGAGGGCATAATAACTCCTGATTACACATAATTTATGCATGTTTTTATGGTTTTTGTCACTGAGAATGAAAAAACAGAATTTTTCTCACTTGAAAAAACATGGTTTTTTTCACTTTTATGGATGTTTCTTGGATGGTTATGTGTGTTGGTCAATTTATGTGTTGTTTTTCACGGATGTCAACAGCAATTTATGGATGTTTTTATGGTTTTTCTCACTGAGAATGAAAAAACAGGATTTTTCTCACTTTGATGTATTTTCATGGTTTAATGGAGTCAATGACACCTCTTTCAAGGTCGATTTCTTTGTTGTTCGTCCAGGTGTAATAACAGTGGGGGGTGAAGTTTGCACATGCGCATTGACGGTGGGAAGGGAGGCATTGAACTAGGACTCGAGGGGGAAGTAGATTTCCGAGAAATTGATTGCGTAGCCGAGGTGGAAGTGGATTTCCGAGAAATTGATTGCGTAATCGACTAGGACAAGTGAATTTCCAAGAAATTGATTTACATAATCGGTAGGGGAATGTATTGATCCGAAAACGGGAAACAGGATCACGTGTCTCCTTCGCACCCAATCAGGGGGCCGGTTACATAAGGTTTCCCATTACATCACAATTTATGCATGTTTTATTGTTTTTGTCACTGAGAATGAAAAACAGGATTTTTCTCACTTTGGTGTATTTTCATGGTTAGATTTCTGAGAAATTGATTTGCATAATCAGGGGGAATTATTGATTCACGAAAGGGGAATTAAGAAACAATTATGGCTTCTTTGGTCTTTAGGTCTGAGGGATAAATGGTCTTTAGGTCACAGAGGTACATTGATATTCTATTTTTAAATATAGCTTCCCTGATATTTAATGCCGAGAAGTAGAAATGAAATCACTTGTTAACTTAGAATTATGCGGGAGTCAAAGGAGATAGACAAATCCTTTTTTAAATACGGCTTCTCTAATCTTTAAGTCAGAGAGATAAATTGATATTCTATCGAAACCATAATAGTGTAGCTAGGAACACCTACAAGATGAAGATATTAACGCGGGAAATAGTTTCCTAGGAATTTAAAATGTGACAGCGCAGGGATGCCAAAGCAAAAGGAACACGCAGAAATAACGTTTAGGGGATTATTCGGGCGAAATCGTTCGAGACATTTTAGAAGATGATTTAAGCAAAACCGTTTGAGGCATTTTAGAAGATGATTTAGCAGATGATTTGAGGGTGAAACTCTGTGGTCATTATAATACACAAGTTCCATTTGATCAGTCTTGTGAGGTCCCCTACCCCAACAACCCCCCTACCCCAACCCCAAAGGGCCCCGACCCCCCTACCCCAACCCCGAAGGAACCCCCCGGCCCCAAAGACCCCCGGGCCCCCAAAGGCCCCCGAGTCCCCAAATGCCCTTCCAGGCTCCCAAAGGGCCCCTGAGTCCCCAAAGGTATCCCGGGCCTCCAAAGGCACTTCGGGCCTCCAAAGGCCCCCCGATACCCCCAAAGGGCCCCCCCCATTTTTTAATACTTTTTATGTGCACTTGAGACATAGAAGAACCCCCCACATTTCAAAAGGCTTTATTATATCTTTTTAGAACAAGTTCTTTTCTTAACATTCCCTCCTAAACCCATTTTACAAGTTGATGTACTCATCCTTTTCACCACAACTTTACCTTACGACTTTTTGAATAACCCAACGCCAAGCAGTACTTTTCAAAAGGCTTTTTTATATTATTTCAGAACAAGTTCTTTACGTAATGTCCCTCCTAAACCAATTTTACAACTTGAAGTACTCATCCTTTTCACCCACAACTTTACTTTATGGCTTTTTGAATATCCCATCACCAAGCAATACTTTCAAAGGGCTTTTTTATATCTTTTCAGAACAAAAATCAAATATTATTAAAAAAATCACAAGTATTTTAAATGTCTACATCAAAGTAACAACAATCTTTTTTAATACCACCAAATGTTTACTGAACACACACAAATTTCTCTTAGAAATAATATTTTTCATCAGTGATAACACTTTTTCTGTTCGAATTACCAAGTTTTCTGTCAAAGATACCAAATTTTTTCTTAGAAGTAACATTTTTTTATTGTCATAACAACATTTCCGTCAGAAGTATCAAGTTTTGCTTAACACTAATAGACCTTCTCGTCAAAGTAACGACATTTTACCTTAAAACTAGCTTACTTTTACTGAACACACACAAATTTCTCTTAGAAATAATATTTTTCGTCAGTAATAACACTTTTTCTGTTCGAACTAGTAAGTTTTCTACCAAAAATACCAAATTTTTTTTTTGAACTAACATTTTTTTACTGTGATAACAACTTTTCCGTCAGAAATAGCAAGTTTTGCTTAACACTAACAAACCTTCTCATCAAAGTAACGACATTTTACCTTAATACAAAAATACTTTTACTGAACACACACAAATTTCTCTTAGAAATAATATTTTTCGTCAGTGATAACACTTTTTCTGTTCGAACTAGCAAGTTTTCTACCAAAGATACCAAATTTTTTTTTTGAAGTAACATTTTTGATTGTGATAACAGCTTTTCTGTCAGAAGTAGCAAGTTTTTGCTTAACACTAACAAAACTTCTCATCAAAGTAACGACATTTTATCATAAAACTAACATACTTTTACTGAACACACAGAAATTTCTCTTAGAAATAATATTTTTCATCAGTGATAACACTTTTTCTGTTCGAATTAGCAAGTTTTCTACCAAAGATACCAATTTTTTTTTTAGAAGTAACAATTCTTTATTGTGATAACAACTATTCTGTCAGAAGTAGCAAGTTTTGCTTAACATAAGATTAAACTTGATGAAACTTATATATTTGAAATCAGAATTAAAATCTGATTCTTTTGATGTATCTATTGTTATCAAAATTCCGTTTTTTAGAGTTTCGGTTACCATTGAGCCGGGTCGCTCTTTACTTACAGTTCGTTACCACGAACTGTTTGAAATTAATGTAAAAATGAAATTACCTGTGCGAGGCCATAGATTAGCAGCAGAGATGTAAACAGACCAACTACGGCAAATAATATAATGCAGATATCTAGAAGAACGTTTACTAAAAGAAAGAAAGGTAATATCATGCTAAGATTAAAAAGAAAAAGTTAACAATAAAAGATTAGTTGTCTTTGAAAGCAAAATATGCTAAAATGCAAAATCCAAAAACTGAAAAGGAAAATCAGTTGGAACGTCCAGAGTGAATATCGCAATAGTATGTTTTAATAACAAATACGGTAATTGTATGATAAACCCATTACCGCTCAAATTTTTCATTCATATACGTATTATAGAACCGGTTTTTTTTCGTTAATTTCTTTCAGCTTAGCGTGAAACAAGACAAAGAAAAGTGGCAGAATAGATGGGAAATATATCATTTGGGCTATATATTTGCACATTAGGGTAGAGGGGAGGGGGTATATGGAAAGACTGAAGTTAGAAAGTAATTCTTACTGCATAACATGCAGAATAATTGTACCTAACACATTAGGCATGCAGACCTGCTATACTCTGCCCCCAACCCTACGCCCTAATGTGTAAATATACAGCGAAATTTTTTTTCTAAAGTATTATATTTGTATCTTACTTTGGTATACTTCATTAGAATTTAACGTCAGAGACATCGGCGCCCATAAGGGGGAGGGGGAGCCAGCCCCCTTGGCTGAATGACGCTGTCATATATTTGTATTAATTTAAATACTTTTTCCACAAAATGAGTTTTTCAAAGAAGAGTAAAGAGCTCGATTAAGCCAAAAATGGGCAGAAATGAAGTCGAGTAGTCCTCCAGTTGTAAAACTACCACAAATCATTATCAATAAATAAATGAAACTCACAACAAACATAAATTAGAATGAATATCTGAGTAATAATAAAAACAAGAAAAACTTAACATTAGCCTACTAGGGCTGACAACCCCCATGCCTTTTTTCAAGACCAGAACATAATTTAGGCTTTATTAAAAAAAAAAAAAAAATACCGTGGATTGTCAATTTAATATTTATTCTTTAAAGTAGTAAAAAGTGTAAAAAAAAAGTGAATAAAAAAAGCTTTTTACTTATTTAAGTAAAAAAAGCGAAAACATTTAAACATATTTTGTTTTTAGTTAAGCGCACATTGTGTTCTGGTATTGAGCAAGCACGGGGGTTATCATCCCTACTCATACTAATGTTTGCTCGTTTCAAGTTTGATTTAGCTATCGGTTCTAATTCATACTCATTTAGGGTAGCTTTTGTTTGTTAATGGGGATTTTTGGGAGGTTTAAATTTGGACGACTGCTTGATTTTATTTTTGCACATTTTTGGCTTAATAGAGCTCTTTGATTTCGTTTGAAAATCTTGCTTTGTGGAAAAAGTGTTTTTAGATTAATTTCTGTTCGTTTTTTATTGACATAGTCATTTTTATGAAAAAAAAAATACTTTATATATTTTGTTGTTTTTTTTCCTATAAGAACCCATACTTTGGCTTGCTATTCGTATGTTGGGAGAAACCTTTTTAAAAACTTTTAATCCTGAACACAAATAGTATTTTTTAATTTAATTTTATACCTCCTCAAGTGGACCACAAAAAGTGAAACTTAATATCATTCCCAAAAGATTCTATCTATGCTCTTTGATGACCTAGATACACTTACAATTTATTTATTTGTTTAAAATGCAAGAGCAGAAGTAATAACAGTAATTGCCCTGAAACCTTCAACTTAATACGCCCAGTCGTTCTCGATATATTGCTGAAGTGTCTTATTGGCAATCGCAAACACAATGCCTTTTAGTTTGGTTTTAAAGTAACATTTAGTTATATAGTATCATGGACCAATTGCATAATCGTGAGGGGGTTGACATGACCAACATCCCTAATGACATAGTCGTTTGACCGTTCTACTATGCTGAACAAAATAGTTGTCTCAAAATTTTGACTGGATATGTTTGGGAACTAAATTGGTTCGAGAGACGGGCTGATTGCTCTCCAGTCGCTTTTTATTCGTAGAAAGGATACTAGAACTTTTTTTTTTTCCCTCTGATCACTTTGACTCTAAAAAGAGAACTATAACTTCTGATTACCAATCCAATGATGCCTCTTTAAGTTTATACGACCACCATTTGTATAAGAACCTTATATGCCCCCGGGGCGTAACATATAACCCATGCCCTGCGGGCTATGGGGGGGGGGGAAGATCATCCTCAAAGAAATAATTTCTGGACCTTTCACCCACGCTGAACAAAATGACTTTATCAAAAATTATGATAGGATGTGTTTGGGGAAATGATGGGTGTAGGGGGGGGCGGTTGATCTCCAATTACTTTTGGCTGTTAAAATGGCCAGTAGAACTTCTGATTACCGATCAAATGAGCCCCCTTCGAGATTTATGCGACCACCCTTTCTATAAAAAAAAAAAATATCCCCCAGGGCATAACTTACAACCCTTGCCCTGAGGGATGTGTGGGGGAGGGGTAGTCATCCTCAAAGTCATAATTTCCGGACCTTTAAACTACGCTGAACTAAATGGCTATCTCAAAATTTTTATTGGATGTTTCTTGGGAAGTGATTGAGACTGGGGAGGGGGAGCTGGTTGCCCTCCATGATCTCTTTTTGAAGTTCCTATGACATTTCTTTCTATAAAAAGCGCGCTGGTCTAAAATAGGCAGCGCTATCGCGCTGCCTGTGATATTTTGTCATTTATTCTTTAAAGTAGAAACAAGTGTAAAAAAAGTGAGTAAAAAAAGGTTTTTTACTTATTTAAGTAAAGCACAAATTATGTTCTGGTCTTGAGAAGGCATGGGGGTTTTCATCCCTACTAATGTTAATTTTTGCTCGTTTCGAGTTTGACTCGGCTATTTATTCTAATTTCTATTCGTTTTGAGTTTCATTTATTTATTGATAGTGATTTGTGGTAGTTTTACGCTTGGATGATTACTTTACTTCATTTCTCCCCGTTTTTGGCGTAATAGAGCTCTTTACTTTTCTTTGAAAAACTTATTTTTTGGAAAAAGTTTTTTTAGATTATTTTCTGCTCGTTTTTCATTGACATAGTCATTTTCATGAAAAAATTTTTCCTATAAGAACCCGTACTTTGGCTTGCTATTCGTATGTTGGGAGAAACTTTTTTAACAATTTTCATTCCTGACACAAATAGTATTTTTTAGTTTGATTTTATACCCCCTCAAGTGGACCTTAAAAAATAAAATTTAATATCATTCCCAAAATATTCTATCTGTGCTCTTTGACAACCTAGATACACTACACTTACAATTTATCTATTTGTTTAAAATGCAAGAGCAGAAATAATAACAGCAATTGCCCCGAAACCTTCAACTTAATACGCCCAGTCGTTCTCGATATATTGCTGAAGTGTCTTATTGGCAACTGCAAACACAAATGCCTTTTAGTTTGGTTTTAAAGTAGCATTTAGTTATATAGCATCATGGACCAAATGCATAATTGTGGGGGGTTGACATGCCCAATATCCCTAAGGACATAGTTGTTTGACCGTTCTACTATGCTGAACAAAATAGTTGTCTCTAAGTTTTTACTGGATGTGTTAGGGAAATAAATCGGCGCGAGAGACGGGCTGATTGCTCTCCAGCAGGGCTTCCACTTATAGGGAGATTACCCTATTTTAGGGAGAAATCACATCTTTTAGGGACACTTATTACGAATCTAGGGACAAAGGGAAATCTGGGATAAAGTAAGGATTTTTAGGGAAATCTTGGGTAAAGTACGGATTTCAAGGAAAAATTTTATTTTTTCAAACAAAAGGCTGAAAAATTCTCAAAGATTGCTTATGCTCGGTTTTTAAAAAAGCTTATGTAGCAACACTGGCTTACGGTGCTGTAATTGCCGAAATTTCAAAAAGGTGAACCCTGGAATACTATTTAGGTAGCCTAGTATTTATTTTATCCTTATGCAATGGCTTTGATTGGTGTAAACTACCGACATTAGGAAGTATTGGTTAGGCTTTGCAGCAATTTTGGGCAAGGTTTATATTAACGGATTATTCAGATAGCTAAGAAATAAACTTACCTCTGTAGTCAGAATTGCATCCTCAATCAAAATTTAACATGCATTTGTGTCTGAAATAAACTTTACCCCCTGAACTTTACCATCACTAAAATGAATTTAGTGATGGATTGCCTCAAGGTCGTACTAACTGCATCAAATAAGTCATTGAAAAAAAAACTCGATTCCCTAGCAAAATATCATTGGATTTTGTACAAATATTACTAATGTCAGGTTTGGAGCAAATAGATCTGCATCAACGCTAATGAAAGCCATGGTGTACCATATATTGAATGTGAAATGCTCATGCCATCTTATTCACTTATGTTCATCCTATGCATGCTTGTCACTTCCAAAGACACTAGTAGACCTGGCGCGAAATATCTATACCCACTTTTCTAGAAGCACTTCCATATGAGATAAGTATGCTGAATTTCCGGAGTTCTTTCAATCCAAATCACTCATTTCTTGTACAGGGATAAATCTGTTGGCTGTTCCCCGCATCCAGGCTTGCATGAAGAGGCTTTTCGAGCATCAGGTTGCTTTTAGTCAGTATTTCATATAAACCACGTTTGACGACCCAACTGCAACCAATGACTTTGTCTTGTCAACATTACAAATCAAGTTCACAAAGCCATAGCTTGAATTCATGGACTACTCTCTTGGCCTCTCCAACAAATTCAACAAAGTTTTTCAATCTTAGCTTCCAGTTCTTCACTCCCGATGTTGCATCTAAATTCATGAAACTGGACTATATTCGCAGTTTTGCTTTGTTTACCATACTCGATCCTTACCTTTCAAGTGAGTATCTGCCTTTAAACCAGACATATGGGGGAATAGCTGCAACCGATTCAATGCAAGGACTCGTAGATGCTCAAGGGCCAAGTGATAATATTGATCGCTTTTACCAGTCCTGTTGAAAATACTATATAGTCCTAATCAAGCACATCCAAAACCCTTTCAAGACCCTTTGGTTGAACCAAGGAATGCAAGAAATTTGAAACCAAAATCTCTAAGGCTACTGTTTGTAAGATTTCCTGTTCTAAGAGAAAAGTGTTGCCTCCAGAAAATGGACATAGAATGGAGGTCACAAGCAATGACTGATGTCACTGAGCTTCATTTGGGAGATTCCAGAGTTGAAAACCTGTCAGTTGAACAGTACTGGATAAAGATATTTAGTCTGGAGACTCGCAGTGCCGAAATCAAGCATCCGGAATTGCGGAAGCGCATATCACTCATCTTCTCTTTACCTTTTAGCAATGTCCCAACTGAGCCTTTGCTTAGTCCCCTGAAACTAATCAAAACAGACATCCCAAATAGTCTCAAGAATGTCACACTAGGCCCACTTGTTTCAGTCAATTACTGGTTGAAAAACGAAGATAAAACTTTATCAACTGTCAGCATACCAAAAGCTGTCAGTGGCTTCAAGACGAAGGCAAACGCTAAGTGCGATGAAGTGCTGGAGATGACACTTAATTATTAAATGTTCTTATGTGTTCTAGGTAGTGAAAAAGATGTTATATATATATATATATATATATATATATATATATATATATATATATATATATATATATATATATATATATATGTTACATATATATATATTATTTATTCATAGTAGTTTCTCATAGGTTCAAATTTGATTTGTCTAATGACCAATGTTGAACAGTATCAGATATTAATAAGTATAAAGATATAAGAGGAAGAGATGGGTTGAGGCAGTTTCCTTTTATATAGGAGATTATTTTTGTTGGATTGAAGTCTTAATGTCAGTCTTCACTTTCATTAGAAAAAAAGTTTTTTTGTTCAACTCCTTCTTAAGAGCAATGGTATTTATGGTACTTGTATGATATACAAACTACCTAATATTCTTCTAATATGTTTCTCTGACCATGTGCGCCCATAGGCTGAATTTTAGCGGGGGAGGGGGGGCAACCTGGTCTAATCAGCACTTCCAATTCTGTATAATTGAAATCCCAAGACAAAATATCACAGGCAGCACGATAGCGCTGCCTATTTTAGTTCAGGGCACTTCTTATAAAAAAGAAATGTCATAGGAACTTCAAAAAGAGCTCATGGAGGGAAACCAGCTCCCCCTCCCCAGCGTCAATCACTTCCCCAGATACATCCAATCAAAGTTTTAAGATATCCATTTAGTTCAGCGTTGTTAAAATTCCGGAAATTATGAATTTGAGGATGACAACCCCTCCCCCCCCCACCAGCCCGCAGGGCAAGGGTGGTAAGTTATGCCATGGGGGATATAAGCATTTTTTATAGAAAGGGTGGTCGTAAACCTCGGAGAGGGCTCATTTTATTGGTAATCAGAAGTTCTACTGGCCTTTTTAACAGTCAAAAGTAATTAGAGGTCAACCGCCCCCCCTACACCAATCATTTCCCCAAACACATCCAATCATAGTTTTTTTTTATAAAGGCATTTTGTTCAGCGTGGTTGAAAGGTCCATAAATTATTTCTTTGAAGATGACCTCCCCCTCCCCCCCATAGCCCTCAGGGCAAGGGTTTTAATTTACGCCCAGGGGGCATATAAGGTTCTTATACAAATGGTGGTCGTATAAACTTCAAAGAGGCATCATTGGATTGGTAATCAGAAGTTGTAGTTCTCTTTTTAGAGTCAAAGTGATCAGAGGGCAAAAAAAAGGTTCTAGTATCCTTTCTACGACTAAAAAGTGACTGGAGAGCAGAGCTTCCACTTTTCAATTTTCCCTATTTTTATATCAATTTTCCCTTAAATTCCCTATGTTTAAGTCTCATTTCTCCCTATTTTTCTCCCTAGAAAGAAGGGATATTTTGCTTTAGATTTCCACACAATCTACATGATTTGATGATGCACAGCACTGCATCAAATTGTTATTTTTTACTTCAGATATATATATATATATATATATATATATATATATATATATATATATATATATATATATATATATATATAAAAAAGAGAACTACAACTTCTGATTACCAATCCAATGATGCCTCTTTGAAGTTTATACGACCACCATTTGTATAAGAACCTTATATGCCCCCTGGGCGTAACTTAAAACCCTTGCCCTGAGGGCTATGGGGGGAGGGGGAGGTCATCCTCAAAGAAATAATTTATGGACCTTTCAAACACGCTGAACAAAATGACTTTATAAGAAAAACCGTGATTGGATGTTTTTGGGGAAATGATTGGTGTAGCGGGGGGGGCGGTTGACCTATAATAACTTTTGACTGTTAAAAAGGCCAGTAGAACTTCTGATTACCAATCAAATGAGCCCTCTCCGAGGTTTACGACCACCCTTTCTATAAAAAAACCTTATATCCCCCAGGGCATAACTTACAACCCTTGCCCCGAGGGCTATGGGGGGGGGGGGGTTGTCATCCTCAAATTCATAATTTCCAGAATTTTAACACCCCTGAACTAAATGGATATCTTAAAATTTTGATTGGATGTATCTGGGGAAGTGATTGACGCTGGGGAGGGGGAGCTGGTTTCCCTCCGTGAGCTCTTTTTGAAGTTCCTATGACATTTCTTTTTTATAAGAAGTGCCCTGATCTAAAATAGGCAGCGCTATCGTGCTGCCTGTGATATTTTGTCTTGGGATTTCAATTATACAGAATTGGAAGTGCCGATTAGACCAGGTTGCCCCCCCCCCCTCCCCCTCTAAAATTCAGCCTATGGGCGCACATGGTCAGAGAAACATATTAGAAGAATATTAGGTAGTTTGTATATCATACAAGTACCACAAATACCATTGCTCTTAAGAAGGAGTTGAACAAAAAAACTTTTTTTCTAATGAAAGTGAATACTGACATTAAGATTTCAATCCAACAAAAATAATCTCCTATATAAAAGGAAACTGCCTCAACCCATCTCTTCCTCTTATATCTCTATACTTATTAATATCTGATACTGTTCAACATTGGTCATTAGACAAATCAAATTTGAACCTATTAGAAACTACTATGAATAAATAAGTGAATTCTAAAACGAACAGTAATTACTAGTATTAATAAAGTCAAACTTGAACAAATGCAATTACCAGAATAGAAGTTTTGCTAGAGCCCCTTCTGACCTCCTCCCTTCAAATAAAGATATACTAACAGCACCACCCCCCTAACACACACACGGGCTTGGTAGTTGGAGGCTCACTGAAACCGATTAACGTTTTGACAGTCTTTTATATTTATTAACCTTTAAAAAATGATCAATTTTCCTGGAATATAAATAAAAAAGAGATCAGTGTCTTTAAAAATATAGTTATTTAGTTTATTAAATAATTAAGAAACAAAAACAATCAAGAAAAAGACAATACCAGACGAGTTTTCAATGACAATATTCAACACTACAAGCAAAAGATTATCCGGTATGGTTATGATCCTTTCCACGTAGCTCAGGGTTATGCTTTTATGTAAATATTTCCCATGCACTTATTATGAAATCTGACATATATTATTATTACCCAAATCCTGATTACATAGTAAAAATACTGGGCTGTAATCTTCAAAGTTGGTAATTGTAATAAATAAAAGAATTTGAACGTATAACGCAATTATAAGCAAAAATAGTGTAATTTCATCGACAACATTATTACATCACAAACAACATACTTACTGTCTCTTATGATAATTTTTTGAAAATGGTTTATCCAAGCTATATTTCAGAAGAACATCAAAAATGTCAATCCATTTTGCCAAATTTTGTTCTCTATGACTATGAGCTGCTCATACGTTCATTACTTTACGGTACCCAAGTTAAGTTAAATCTATGATGTCCAAGTAACATGAAGGGTTGCCGTGGGGATAGGCGTTTACCGCCAGAAAATGCCCCCCGTAAAACGTTCCCGGATAATAACCCCCCAGAGATTTTACTCTCACGGAAAATGCCCTCCGAGAACCCCCCCCCCCGCCACGTAAAATACTCCCCCAGAAAATACACTTTCTGGAAAATACCCCCCCCCCCTTTTTTTTAAATATCCCTCGCAGGTATTTTCCGGAAGAAACACTTCATAAACATTAGGGTTGTTTAATTGGAATAAAAAACTTTTTCTTAGAAATAGAACCTTTAGCGTAACAAGTAAGTGATTGAGGAGAGGTAGCACCCCCCCCCCCCCCACCTCATATATTGAATAATTTTTGTCTTTTTCAATGTTGTTCTATACTTTCAGTCGAAAAAACTTATTTTTAAATTTTAATTTCTGATCGTTAATCTGATCATCACATGAAACCCAACTTCCCCCGAAGTGGTTTCAGGCATCCATCCCCTACCCCCACTATGCACCCACGGACACTCGTCACAACAGATGATTCGAAATTATACCTCACTGTACACAATTTTATCTAACATAACCTGAATGTTGGTCACTGCATTCAGGTCACTTGGTCACTAAACTCTCAACTTGGTCCCTACTAGGACACTACTATTCTACCCCCCTGCCTAAGCACCAATAATAAAGGCTTAGACTGAAAACATATGTGGGAACTAAGAAGGATTAGACAACAAGTCCCCAAAACTCATTTAGTTTTCATCTGAAAGGCTCAGTGATGTTTAGAAAATTAGGCCATTGGAACGTGCCCCTTTTGGTATCTTCTCCTCCCCCCCCCCTAGGCAAAGATCTGTCACCTCTCCTTAATGATAGACCACTGCATTATGAAGCAAATCGCTTCAACTAAATAATAGATTAAAATAAGCGCTATAAGCATTTTTTTGCAATAAGAATGGAGGCGTCACCTTGCACCCTCCTGTCACCCTTCTGGACAGTACCCACATTCTTACATGGAAAAATCTTCCAGACAATTTGATCCCCGCTGAAAGGAAATTATTCAAAATTTCCTCCCCACTAATTACTCCCCCAAACAATCCCCACTGCAAAAAATTCTCCGGAGAAAAAATGTCCGTACGTTTCCCAATAGCCTATAAGCAAGGGACAAGTTTACAAAACTTAAAAAGGCAATTAAACTTCTACAATGGGATTCTCTGCTTTTTTTAGTTTGGGAGGGGGGAGATACTGAAAGGGTGTATTTTAATGCCAAAATATCCTAGCTCTCATCAGGGGCGGATCCAGGATTTTTATTTTAGGGGAGGGCGCAAAATAGGTTGATCCGATAAACTTGTGTTAGGAGCAAGTTCAATTAAAGCAAACTTGCGTTAATTAAGTAAATTAAACTACTCTAGACTGCGTTAGGGGGGCGTGCCCCCCTCGCCCCTCCCCTCGATCCGCCATTGGCTCTCATTAAGCCTTGAGATAAACGCATAATTAGTTCTAAGGGAGAGACGAGGGGAGGGTAAAGGTAGAAATTAATGTATAATCCCCAGGGCCGTAACTAGGACTTTTGTCTGGGGGGGATTTTTTTTTGGGAGGGTACAAAAAACTTTTAAAAATGCATCGAAATGCTTAGGGAGGAAGGGAGGGAGATATGAGATACCTCAAAGGATGCAATTTAATGCCAAAACATCCCAGCTCTTATTGAGCCTTCGGAAAAATACATGGGAGTTCTATGGGAGACACGAAGGGAGGGTAGAGGAAGAAACTGATGTATAATCCCCAGGACTATACCAGACAATAACCAGGACTCATGTTTCGAGGGAGAGGGTTTTATTTGGGGGGGGGGACAAAAAAAACGTTTAGAAAACGTATCAAAACTGTGAAATTGATATTTACTCTTTAATGATTTCTGGGAATATTTTTGGTCTACTGTGTTATTATAAAAGTAAAGAGTAACAATAAACCCCAAAATGAGCAGAATTTCTTTCGTATAGGAGGGGGACTTTCCCTTCCTCGTCCATGCATCCACTTGATGGTCGCAGAAACTTTGAAGGGTGCTTATTAGATTAGAAATTGAGATTTCTAGTTCTTATTTATAATTCGAAAGTGATTGGAGACCAGCCAGCCACGTGGGTTGGGGGGGGAGGGTATTTTCCTCAGGGGTATTTTCCGTCTGCGTTATTTTCGATGTGTATGTGGGGGGGGGGGGTTTCAGGGGGTATTTACCACAGGGGGGCATTTTTCACCGGAGGTACTTTTCCGTGGGGGTGTTTCCCAGTTTTTTTCTGCGGGGGGGGTCTTTCTTCAGGAGGGGAGAGGTTAATTTTCAGGGGGGTTTTCCAGGGGGCATTTTCTTCAGGGGAGTATTTTCCGATGGTATTTTCCAGGAGGGTATTTTCCGGGGGGTAAACGCCGGGCACGCGATGCGATAGCCTTTGGTTGCCTTCACTGACAGAAATGTTGAGGGACCAAGGCTTTGTTTTTGTTTCTATCTCTAAAGAACACTATGATTGTAGATCTGTCAACAGTTTGAAATATTACGTCTTCAAAAAGCTATGATAACACGTTCCTCAGAGACGGTCTAAA